>NC_057937.1:59305360-59312860 GCF_018555375.3 Anguilla rostrata | reverse complement strand
TCACAAGGAAGGGTCAGAAACAGAATCATAAGAGTGCAGGTCAGAGAAACCCTATCCTGTACCTTCAACAAGTAAAGACAAAATCAGCTGGAGAAAACATGACCCTAATCGCACTAGCAGGAGGCTCAGACTCAATCTGGATAGAGACAGAGACTGTGAAGCTGCCTTCTTCATTATAGCTGAAAATGCAAAATAAGCAAAGCATTTCTTAAAAAAACAACAACAACAAAACAGTAGGCACCTTTTGGTGACCCTGTGCCCGCCCCCCACCTCACCCCAGCCCTTCTCTGAATTTAACTGTTTGTTCCCTGTACACCCGTGTCTCTCAGTGACTCTGGCTAAATTGGCCCATTTAGGCTTCCGTCAGTCCATGAGCAGCAGCTGCTGAGGGCCCTGTGCTGGAAGCCGGAGGTTCCATGGCCCTGTCGGAGTGAAGCCAATCAAACGAAAAAGTATTTCTACAATCACAATCTCTCTCTATATCCCCCTCTCCCTCTCCTCTCTCTCTCTCTCTCTCTCCCCCTCTCTCCCTCTCTCTCTCTCTCCCTCTCCTCTCTCTCTCTCTCTCTATCTCTCCTCCCTCTCTCTCTCTCTCTCTTCTCCCTCTCCTCTCTCTCTCTCTCTCTCTCTCTCTCTCCTTCCTTAATCACGTTACGCAACGGCCACTGAGTAAACGATTTTTGCAGCATCAATCTTTAATGCGTTTGTGTTGCACCGTCGAATTCCCCCAACAGGCCCTTCATGTTGAATAATGTAAACCGTCGGGGCCGTCCGATTCCACCTCACTGCGCTCTCTCTCTCTCTCTCTCTCTCTCTCTCTCTCTCTCTCTCTCTCTCTCTCCCCCTCCCTCCCTCCCTCCCTCCCTCCTTTGCTGTGGAAGACGCCCTCTTGGTTTTTATCCTGAATCGGAATCCCGTCGTCTCGGGTTATGCTGATGTGGGATGTGGGAGTTCTGGCTCCATGGCGACAGAGGGAGGGGGGGCGCTTAGCGCTCTTCACCTGCGCCCCCCCCTTATCGAGCTTGTTCTGACGGGCCCCTCGTCCTTCCCCTAATGGAGAGGTAATGGACACGTCCCCATGACCCCCCCCCGACTCTCACCCCATGTACCCTTGTTCCCCAGATGGAAAGGATTTGGCTGAGCCTGGGAGGTTTAGGGGGAGAAACGCACAGCCTTACTGGGCTGGCTAAGCCTTAGAAATGGCATCTGATCCGTGCTAATGATGTGCAAATAGGCATCAGGTCAGAAGGTTTTGCTCTGTTTGATTGGAGTGTTGGTTCCTGTTGGAGGCGGTGCCTCTTTTGATTGGTGGGATTCGATTTATGATTTAGGATATGTTGGCCTACGGGTGTTATCCTTTGGGCAGGATCACAGTGCATTGTACATTGTCTTTACATTGTTAATTCCCCCCCACCCCCAACCCCCAGCTCTAAAGGAGGTTGCTGGTTTGAGTCTCTATAGGTGATTGCACTCGCTGTGCCAATCCACTGGATGACGGGTCATATTTGGTATGTGACAGTTGTCAACATCGCTGTTCACTCCTGGCGCTTGACCTTCATCCTCTGTGCCAAACTCTCGACCGATTTAATAATTCATCATGTTTGAGGGGGGTTGAGTATATCAGGATCAAATCTGCACCTGGGTCTTCCCCGTGTTTATCCGCTTCAGCAGAAGTGGCGCGCGCGGAGAAAGAGTCCTCCTGCCTGAGCCGTGCCCGCTCGCTGACCGCCCATTTTCTGGGTAGCGAAACAGGGGTGCGTGCGGGAGTGGGGGGGGGGAGGGTTTCCGCGTGCGAACAGCGAGTCTCCGCGCTTCGCTGCACTGCAGATGTGGCCGGAGAAGTGTGAGCCCGCACATGTTCTCTGTGGCTCCACGCGGTTGCAAAACACGGAAGAGAAACAGAGAGTGAGCGGTTTAGGTGGGTTTAGCGCCCAACGCACCCGACCCCGGATTCGCTTCTGCGTATATATTTTATATAAAGGGATAGGATTAATGTTGGAAATGCCGGATTTGTGTCGTTTTTTGATGGGGAAAAAAGTACCGGAACTCACAGAGGATAGGACAGGAGTCTCCGTTCAATATGGAAAAATTCATCTTAATGGCCCTGATACATATGCGGCTATACCACACGTATCGAGGCAAGTTAACTTGAATAATTTCCTGGAAAAAGTGCACGAGATAAGCAAATAACGAATTAAGGGTAACGCAAGACCGCACATCCTCTTAGGCTACCATTCCACTAACGAGTCCTCCACCACCAGTATTTGCATAATCCCTGTGTGGTTATTATGTAACGGTGTTATCTGTGCATAATCATAAAATGCTACTGCGTAGCCTACGCCATTCGGCTTAATTGCGGACGCTCGCGGATCACAGGCGGACACACGGTTCCGGCTGACATCGTAAGGACTGTTCTGAGCGTCTTGATCGGGTACGCGATTTCGTGACAGGATTTTACCCTTAATGAGAGGGGGAACTTAAGTGGTGTGAAATGTTGATCGAAATACAGTGCGACATCGCTGTTTTCATCTGCGGGAAAAAATATGAGACTACTCTCCTTTAAAACATAAATTTACGAAGAAAAAAAAATGACTTTATACATAAATGAAACTAATTTAAGTCTTTTAGGACCTCTCCTAAGGGTTTTGTATTTGCAATCAAGCCTTAGGTTTGAAAATGCAGTAGGCTATTTACCGGACAACAGAATTATGTGGGCGTTTTATTTGAAACAAAACGCTTGTGCAAAGAGTCCATGAAGAAAATGTTATCTACAATTACGTCTACTTGACCTTCATGTTTGAATGACATCTTGAAAATCCGTGAAGTGACAACGATGTAATTAAAAAGAAAACACAGTCCCGCGGCAATGTGTGGCCTGCTGTTATTGTGAAAATGAATTAATTCATTACATTACATTACATTACATTACATTCATTTGGCAGACGCTTTTATCCAAAGCGACGTACAAGAAGTGCATTTTCATGATCGTAGACAACTGCTGAACACGGGTTCAGTAAGGTACAATTACTTATTTTGTACAGCTATTTCTAGCTGAGAACAATGAACACTATCCTGGTCTAACATCTGCAAAGCCAAACTAGGCAGAAGATTAAGCTAGAGTATTAGGACAAATACAATTTACCAAGAAGTGCAGGGATGGGGCAACATGTAACAAGTGACAAGGAAAAAGGGTTTTTTTTTTTTTTTTAATATATATATATACACAGCATGGTGGTGGTTATTCTAGGTATAGTCTGAAGAGATGAGTCTTCAGGCCACGCGGAAGATGGATAGTGAGGGGAGGTTCGAGAGGGACGGGAGTTCGTCCACCACTGGGGAGCTAGGTGGAGAAGCTCTGTGATCCCTTGGGCGGGTGGGAGGTTACAAGACGTCCTGCTGCTGCAGAGCGGAGTGGTCGAGCAGGCACATAGAATTGAGTCATGTCCTGCAAGTAGATGGGGCTGTCCTGTTGGCGGCAGTGTAGGCAAGGGTCAGGCTTTGAATCGGACTAATTCACAGTCGTCACAAAACCATGAGACCGAGCCACCGCGTGCGGCTTGAATTCTATACCTGGATTCCTTCGCTCACAAAGCCGTCTTTATAGTTTTCCCATGGTGCTGCAGCACTGCCGCCGTGGGCTATGAGCCACAAATTGTGTTCACTCACTCACTCACTCGCTCACTCACTCACTCACTCACTCACGGACGACCTTTGTAGGCGCATGCGCAGGAGGTGCGCCGTGGGTCTGGACGGTTTCGTGCTTGTTGGCCTTGAGCTCTCTCTCCTTCTTTGCCATGTTAGCAAACTGCTATTGTGAGGAAGTGTTTTTCCTTTTGGATGACACCGCGATTGTGCGGTTCACCACGTCCTATTTTCTGTTCCCGAACAAGTTTCTATCTGTATGTTTTTTTTTTTTTTTTTTTTAAAGTTTATTTTTAGGAATTCGGAATTGCATTTGCGTCGCTGCAAAGTCCTCTGGAGGGTCAGGAGCGCAGATATCCTCCTCCTTGTTCGTGTCCCATCGACCACTGCTTCTTCTTACCCCCGCACTCTGCACCAGCACAGCTGTGCAGTCACTGTGTCACATGACTGTGTGTGCAGCTGGAGCAAGCAGACCGCAGAGCACCTATTTACCACAGGGGGCACTCTAACGTGATTAGTCAGGAAATCCCTCCCTCTCTGGGTGACATTATTTTGTAATTATGACCCAGCCCACTGGGAACAGGCTGGCCTAATGAACCCTTTATCTACTGTAGAGCTGGAACCAGGCTGGCTCACTAATACCCCTTTTCAACTGTAGAGCTGGAACCAGGCTGGCTCACTAATACCCCTTTTCCACTGTAGAGCTGGAACCAGGCTGGCTCACTAATTCCCCTTTTCCACTGTAGAGCTGGAACCAGACTGGCTCATTAATGCTGCTTTCCGAAAGTAGAGCTGGAACAAGGCTGGCTCATTGTATCCATATTCTACTCCTATTATATGTGCCTGTTGGGTCTGTCTCTCATTGATGATGACACCTCCCTCCTGCTCCTCTGTCAGCAGTTCCCATAGGAGTGCCCCCCCCCCCACTCACCTTCCTCTTATCTCTCCCAGCTCTATAAAAGTAACTCCCAGCCACAACTCACCATGGAATACTCATCCACCCACCAGTTGCCCCCCTCCCATCATCTGTAGAATCCTGTGGATCAGAATCCTACAGGAGTTCCTTTGCTTCAGCCCCCCTCCCCCCCCACCATAGCCACCCCCACCCCTGGTTATGAGGATGTTCCCGGTGGGGGGGGGGGGTGGCAGCCGTATAAAAGCACATGTACAGCGAGGAGTCGCGGGTAGGCGGGAGGGACGGGGGGGGGGGTGGGTTGGCGAGATCTCATTTCTTTTTTTTTCACGACTTTCTCGGAGGCGGGGGGTCCTGGGGGTCTCCGTCGTCCGATTCGCCCATCGATTTCCGTTACCGGCATTAATGGTTCAGCGGTTTTTATCGCCCTTTATTATTTTTAAGGATTTTTTTTTTCTTCTTCTTAAAGAGAGGTAGCCGCCGCGGCCGCTACGCAACCTCCGAGCCGCGGCGGGTCACATGACCGCGCGCGGTGTTGAGCGCGCTCGGTCTCCGGCGAAAGCCCGGACGGGAACGAGGGAGGGGGTGCGACACGCGGAGGGGCTTCGCCGAAAAAGCTCTCCCAGAGCACGACGCCACGCGCTCCGCCTCGTTCTCACCCGTGCAAATACCTCCTCTCTCTCCCTTTCTTTTTTTATCCTCTCCCTCTCTCCCCGAGCTCCCGTGAGTTCTCAGAACCTCCCCGCAGCCGTGTCTCTGTGGGCGAAAGCAGAGCTCTCCACGCTATTAGTCTATTTTCACCCCCCCCCCCCCTTTTTCAAAAAAATACTCTGACCCCAGATATCCCCAGGTATTTTTAATGTTATAGTATGTTTTTTTGTAGCGTGTCTTCAGCTCATCAGTACGGTGCTCTGTGGCTCTGCAGGTTTAAGCTCATCAGTACGGTGCTCTGTGGCTCCGCAGGTTTAAGCTCATCAGGACGGTGCTCTGTGGCTCTGCAGGTTTAAGCTCATCGGGACGCTGCTCTGTGGCTCTGCAGGTTTAAGCTCATCGGAACGGTGCTCTGTGGCTCCGCAGGTTTAAGCTCATCAGAAAGGTGCTCTGTGGCTCTGCAGGTTTAAGCTCATCAGAAAGGTGCTCTGTGGCTCTGCAGGTTTAAGCTCATCAGCACGGTGCTCTGTGGCTCCGCAGGTTTAAGCTCATCAGTACGGTGCTCTGTGGCTCCGCAGGTTTAAGCTCATCAGCACGGTGCTCTGTGGCTCTGCAGGTTTAAGCTCATCAGCACGGTGCTCTGTGGCTCCGCAGGTTTAAGCTCATCAGGACGGTGCTCTGTGGCTCCGCAGGTTTAAGCTCATCAGGACGGTGCTCTGTGGCTCCGCAGGTTTAAGCTCATCAGGACGGTGCTCTGTGGCTCCGCAGGTTTAAGCTCATCGGGACGCTGCTCTGTGGCTCTGCAGGTTTAAGCTCATCAGTACGGTGCTCTGTGGCTCTGCAGGTTTAAGCTCATCAGTACGGTGCTCTGTGGCTCTGCAGGTTTAAGCTCATCAGAATGGTGCTCTGTGGCTCCGCAGGTTTAAGCTCATCGGGACGGTGCTCTGTGGCTCTGCAGGTTTAAGCTCATCGGGACGGTGCTCTGTGGCTCTGCAGGTTTTCGCAGGTCACTGGTCCACAGGTTACTCACGGGTTTCTCCTTTTTGGGGTTCAGCGAAGGTCCACTTCTGGTCCGATTGCCGTCCGTGTTGCGTCGTGTTCTGGTCCTGATTCGGTCCTGATTCGGTCCCGTTGCGGTCCTGTCCTGACAGCGGCCTAGCACCAATGGCCAGCGGCAGTCACATGACCCAAACCCCGGCCGGTTCACGGCTCCACTGTAGCAGGAAGCATCTGCCGCCAGAGCTGACGAGCGGATTACCGAGCAAATAGATCACCGAGCAAGTAGGTTACCGCGCGAAGGAGACACCTTGACTGCAGTGAGCCATGGGGTGCTTGTATTTATTTGCTGGGTGTGGGAGTAGAGGGTTGGCCTTGTTTGGGGGGCTTGTTAAATAATATGAGGCCCAGAGCGCCAGCAGTTACTGGGTGAGACGATTGGAGCGCTACGGTGAGGAGACAGTTTCCTTTTCAGCCGGGGGTTAAAGCCATCGGGGGGCTAAAGCTGTCCTCCGCTCCGTTACGCTAACGCTGCAGCCGTCCGGGCACCGCGCCCTTTTCCTGATAATTCTTGAGTGTCACACAAATGCCTCCCCGGGGGGTGGGGGGTGGGGTGGGGGGGGGGAGTGAATTGGCAGGAAGGGTTTTTTTGTCATTTTCTATCTCCCCGTCCTCCCCTGTTGTCTTATTTTGTTTCTGCCAGCGAGGGGGGAGAAAAAGAGAGGGGAAAAAAGGTGAGGTAACAAGCTTTGTGTTGGCGGCTTGGGAAATCACGGCCCTCAACGGCGCACTGTACTGCACTGTCTGTCTGGGCAGCTCAAACCAGTACGCGCGGAGTAGACATCAGTTACCTGGGATGGATTTTATATCTCTCTCATCTGCTCCAACCACCACCCCTCACCACTCCCCCCCCCACCCTGCGTCCCTCCAACTATGATTTACACGAAAAGATTTCCCCCTTAAACTGGGATGAAGCTCTCGCTATGTCTGAAAGAAGACATCGGTTCTTTTTTTTTTGCTGTTTTCAAGTTAAAATGGAGGGCGGAAGAGAGTGGTGTTATACCTATAATGCAGCGATTAACTAGGTAGTCTATGCTATGCTAACTGCACTCTTCTGTGCTTAACAGTAGGGTAGCATAATGATTATTGAACTGGCCATGTAGTTTAGAGGTTGCGGGTTTGACTCCCTGATGAAGCGCTGCTGCTGTATCCCAGATCACTTGACTTTGCATGAATACACATCCAGCTGGATGAAACGGATCTTGTGCAAAACTGTGCAAAGACAGCAGGCTGTTTAA
>NC_057937.1:59165360-59300360 GCF_018555375.3 Anguilla rostrata | reverse complement strand
CCTCACCGCAGACCGCTGCAGTTAGTAATGAGCAGAAGGCAGTACGTCCTTAATCAATCCGCTCCCCTTTATAGCCCAGAAACTAATAGAGCTCTCCGAATACTCTCCAGCGCCCCCCCCCCCCCACCACCACCACCACCCCCCACCCCGCCCCTCTTCTCAGTAAAATGAAATGTAGAATAAATGTGGAAAAAGCGCTCGTCTAAAAAAAGGACAGAGAAAAGATTGGAGAGAAGATGACGCGTTGGTTTCGCACGCCACCGTCCTCATGGAAAATCTCTCTCGGCACCAAACGGTGAAAAGGCAGGTTTCTGTTTCTTTCTTCTTTTCTTTCTTTCTGTCCCTCTGCTCTCCTCCTCCGTGGACCACTCTTTATTTATCTCCTTTTCTTTTTTCACTCTCATTCCCTCCATTCCCTTCCTTTCTATTCTTCTTACTCCCTCTTGTTCTTTCTCCCTCTCTTTTTTTGTCTCTCTCTCTTTCCCTCTTTGTTTCCCTCTCTTGTGCCCTCTCTGTTTTCTCCTTCGCCTCCCTCTTTTTCTGTCTTCCTTTCATTCTTAAAAGTCTTTCTCCCTCTATTTCTCTCGCTCTCTTTCTCCATCTCTTTTTCACCTCTCTCTTTCCTTCTCTGTTTTCCCTCTATCCCTCCCTCCCTCCCTCCCTCCCTCCTACTCTTCACTATTCATAAAATTCTAATTCACCTTGTGCTTCATTGTATAGCCTTAACAATGAGCACCACAGACCACACTGCCAACATCATCCCCTCTGTCCTCTTTCTGTCCTCCCTCCTCCTTTACTCCCCCTCTCCTGTCTACGTCAACCCCCACCCACCCCCAAACACACTCCCCTCAGCCCCCCACCAAGGAAGTGGACGCGGGTTTGTGACCGACAGGTGTTGACACAGCAGGGTGGCCCAGACTGCTGATGTGGGTCGGGACCCGATACCCATGGTGCTGGCCGAAGGACAGTTTGCCAATTATCTGCTGTCTGTGCCTTAGATCTGTAGAGTGGTGGGTTTGTATCGACTTGCACCTCCCACCCCCCCCCTGGCCCCCCCCGCGGCCCGCCCACCCCAGAGTCCTGCTTCCCACTTTGGTTCCGGTTACCGGGGACCTCTGGTGTGAAACGGCAGGAATGCGGGAGGCCGGCTGATAATATGAAAACGGGACTCGGGTTTCTGCAGCTAATTATCAGGTGTTGTTTTGTATTTTTTATTTTTTCACCTTTAGGCCCTCCCCCCTCCCCCCCTCCCCCTCCTCTGCACACCCACTCACCACCTTGTTTCTTTTCTCTGTCTCCCTCTGCCTGTCTCTCTCTCTCCCTCTCTCCCTCTCTCTTTCTCTCTCTCTGTGTGAAAGGTGCAGAGGGAATTCGTTCTCTCGCTCTGCTCGCACGCAACGATGTCACCAAAGGCTTCATTAATCCAGCCCTCCTTAACAATGGATCGCCGTAGAAACAGTGTCCTCAGTTACCATAGTAAACCCCCCCTCCCCCTCCCTCCTTCCCTCCCGTTCCTGTCTCTGGCTCTCTCTCAGAATCAGGCCTTGGTGCAGAGTGCCCTGTTCAAAAGCAGAAGGCCGTTGCCAGAGTCCTAGAGGTCTCTGGGCCCTCGCAAATTGAAAAGTGACCGGGATGATTAAATATATTAGTTTAATTTCGGTGGGTAATGTTCTTTCGTCTGCCCCCCCCCCCGGCCCGGATATCTTTCGGCTTCGAGAGGCCTTGGGTTTCTCGAAACTGCTCTCCCGTCAGCCGGCGGTACGCCCCCCTCAATGAGGAGTCCGCCTCGCCGCGGTCTGGGTATTAAACGCATCCGTCTTCCGCGGGACCCTCCATGTTCACATTTTATTTTTTATTTTTGCAGGCATTGTCAGCGTTTTAAAATGTCGTTTTTAAAGCCGGTCGATGTGCCTTCTTACTGCGCGTTTGAACCCGGTGTCAAAGGCGCACTCGGGACCGTCTGTTTTCGCTAAAGGCCCCCGTGTGTGTCACGACCCGGTCGCTCGATTATTAAGACGTAATTGAGTATTAGGGACCAGTGACCTTTGACCTGTCAGCCACAGACCTTGATTGGTTGCGCAGGGTGGTTGACTGTTTGTGACTGGTCCTGTGTGGGCCGACCGGGTCATAGCTGCGAACGGGACACAGAAAACTGATGTGGACTGTTACTACCCAGAACGCACTGCTTCAGTCCGAGATGGTTTCTAGCTTTATTTATTCTTTCTTTTTTTCCAACGCTGGCTTATCCATGCCGGGTGGGGGGGCGGAGGAGCACCTGTGTTAAATGAATGAAAGGTGAATGTGTTCCTGTGTGGCAAGCAGAAAAGAGACCTCTGGGAATTGGAGTTTTTTTTTTTTTTTTTAGCTCGCTCGCACGCTCTCTCATTAACAAAATGGTCTCCCAGCTTTCCTGCCCAAGGCCAAAAGATGACAAATAAAAAACACGTTGGCGCCCGCCCACCTGCCTGCTTCCATCCTTTTATTTTCTCTTCTGTTCTGTTTTTCTATTCTTCTATTTTTACGCTCACTCAGAGCGTTTGCGAATTCATCCCCTTTGTGTTGCGATGGTGGTGGGTGGGGTCAGGGTCCAGGTGAATTATCTTAATTTATGAGTCGCTCTCCGTCGGGCTTCAGTGTGGGGCTCCTGAGGTAGTGGGCATCAGCAAAACCCATCTGTCTCACTCACAAACGCGCACACACACACACATGCATGCATGCACACATGCACACACACACACACACAAACACACACATGTATGCAAACACCAGCCACCGCACAAAATGTATGCAACACAGGCATGCACCACAACACACCCCACACAACATCACACACACGTACACAACAACAGCACACGACACAAACACACACACACACACACACACACACAAACACACACATGTATGCAAACACACAAGCGCACACACGCACATGCACGCACAAACACACACACGCACACGCATGCACACACACAATCACACACACGTACACAAACACACAAGCGCACACTCAAGCGTATGCACGCACAAACACACGCACACACACAAACACGCATACATGAACGCACACATATGCATGCACACACACACACACACACACACAACACACGCAAACAAATACACACACACAAAACCACAAGCACACACATACACGCACATATGCAGACACACACACGCACACACACACAAACACATAGTATATTGCTTTCCCATGATCCTCCAGCCCTGCTTATCCTCCTGTTATGTGTCCTTGCTCTGTGGAGCTTAATGCAAAGACGCAGGAAAATTCCAGGGGGAACAGCTGATGGAAAGTCCTGCCTTTTAAACCACGCCCCTCATCCCACACTGCTGGTGTTTACACAGTATGAGCACAACATGATTGACATGAGTAGTAACCAATCCTGTTCCTGAAAATCTACCATCCTTGTAGGTTTTAATTTGGCACACCTGACCTAGCAGCTCAACAAGATCCGTAGCTACTGGGTTCCCACCAAGCACTCCGGGTTCCTCCCACAGTCCAAAGACATGCAGGTCAGGCTAAGCATAGAGTCTTAAGTTGTGCTCTCGGTATGAGTGTGTAAGTGAATGGTGTGTGGATTGGTGACCTGTCCAGGGTGTGTTGCGGCCTTTCTCCCAGTGTCTGCTGGGATAGGCTCCAGTCGAACATGGCCACGGCATCTGATTTAACGCTCAACGCCTCCGAATGGACAAATCAGTGTTAATCCTGGTGGGGGTGGGGGGTGGGGGTGGGGGGCAGCAGGACGGGGTCAGGAGGCAGGCACTCTGATCCTGACACCCATCACTGAATCCACCGTGGGTCAGACAAGACGGGGTCCGCTGGAGGATTATGGGTAATGATTATTCGCAAGGCCCTAGACGGCTCTAGCTGGGCAAAGCGGCCCTAAACCCCCCCCACCCCACATATTACCCACAACCTCCCACCCAACCCCCCCCAGGCATACCAACACACTGCATCAATCTCTCACTCACTGCCTCGAGCTCTTTAATGTGTGAGAGAGAGAGGATTAAGAGCTAGTCGACTGAGTGACCCCCTGCATTTCTACGCACAGGCACACTGATTATGCATGCGCCGATGTTCCCCTGTTTATTTATTTACCTTTTTATTTTTATTTTTTATTGGCATTCTTATGCTTCAGCAATTCTCGATCTATTAATACCAAAAAGTGTGTTCTTTAGGCTTTTGCAATATCTGAAGTTTACGTTTCATGTCAATAAAGCAACTTGAATTTGAATTTGAATTTAATTGAGCGGCGGAGAGGGAAAGGGAAAATCCGATTCGGAGAGAGAGAAAGAAAAAGAGAGGACGAGAGAGTGAGAGAGAGAGAGTAAGGATGGAGCGGAGCAGGGAGGCAGTATCAAAGTCTTTCATGATACTGTGATATGATATGGCTGTTCGTCTTCTTCATCTTCCTCTTCTCCTTTTTATTTTTTCTTCTTCCACTCCTTCTTTTTCTTCTTCTCCTCCCCCTCCTCCCCACCTCTTCTTCCTCCTCCCTCCTTTTCTTCCATTCTCCTCCTCCCCTCCTCTTCCCCTCCTTCTCCTCCTCCACCCTCCTCTCCTCCTCCTCCCTCCTCCCCTCCCCCTCCTCCCTCCTCCCCTTCCTCCTCCCCTCCCCCTCCTCCTCCTCCTCCTCCTCCTCCTCCCCCCCTGGTAAGTAGTGGACGGAAACAGGAGGGCTGAGATGTTCCAGCACCGCTGCGCTCTCTTGGCGTGTTACTATATTAACCCTTCGCTTCCCCTCTCCCTCCTGCCCCGTAACTCCACCCTGGCATCCCTGCAGGAGCTATTTAAAGAAGCTGCCCCCCTCCCCCTCCCCCCCCTCACCTCTCCCCATCAGGCTTTCAACTGTATGGATTAAATATTTACATCCTGGCATAAAAATGAAGCTTGCGCAAAGCTCCTCATCTCTCATCTCTCATCTCTCCCGCGCTGTGTGTGTAACCCATTAGGACTGAGGGTGGGGGGAGGGGGTGGGGGGGGGGGGTGGGACGGGGTGTTAGGCCGCACGGAGGCTGATTAGGAAAGCTTGATTGTTGGAGCTGGATAACACACTGCATGCTGGGATTGGAAGGCAGCGTGGGGACAGTGTTTCGCCGTCTGTTATTCTGCTGTCTGTAAATGTGTCTGTGGCACATGCTCAGAGCTGAAATGGGGGGGTTGGGTGCTTGTAGACCTGTTAACATCACCCATAACCTGCACTTTTTAATTTACAAATTTTTATTTTATTTTAAAAAAATCTCTCATTCCAACTTTTTCCCTCCCTCTCTTACGTGCTTCTTCCTGGTCTCTCCTCCTCAGCTCCTCAGCTCCTGTCCATCCCTCTCTCTCCCTTTCCCTCTATCCCTCACTGCACATTCTGTCTCTCAATTCTGAAATGCTTTATTAGCATGACAGCATATAGCAAAACTGACCAAGCAACAAACAGCGAAAGAACACGTGAGACACTCATATTTTGCACATTTGCGAGACAAATATGAACATAAATAGTTTAAAAGAATAAATACGGATATGGAAATCACATTGCCAAGTTGAAATGATAAGCACTGGTATATCAACCTTCTCTTAGTCTCTCTCTCTCTCTCTCTCTCTCTCTCTCTCTGTCTGTCTACACACATTGCAGTCCTCTCCCTCACTCTCTGGGTCTTCATTAATTCTTTATGGGGTTGAATGAAACCAATAATCCTGTGACCCTGCTAAAAAAACTTCACAGGAAATCAATATAATCCACGGCACGGAACGAACGAGTGGGGGGAAAAGAAAGCCATCAAATATTAATCAAGTCTTTCCCGCGTCTGCGAGCAGCTCGCGCCGGCGGCAGCCCGTTCGCTGTCCGGACCAATTAACGTCCTCGGATTTACTTCCGTTACCGTCTCCCCCGTGGCATTGTTGTCAACACGGCTGGTTGTTTTTTTTATTTATCTATTGATTTCTTTCGTCGCTCGTTATCAATAAATAGGTAAGCGAAAAGGGGGGCTATTTGGTATTGTGACCGTTCATGACTTCGTTACTTTCGCGCATATCTGTACCGACAGCGGCAAGGTTTTTTTTTTTTTTTTTTTTTAAACTGAAATTTCCCCACTTTTAAAAATTCATAACTTTTCATTTTTATTGACTAAATAAAAAAATAAAATCGTTTTTATAGCTGCGTAGCTTGCACAAGTTTACAGGCAGGAAACTCTGTGTCCTTCTCAGACTCCACTTGCTAAGGTGACCATTCTTGTGTCATGGTGCTCTTAACCAGGCTGGCTGTGAGAATGATGATGCTTACATCGGACCATATTTACCGGTCAGCCCTGGGTTAGTAAGGACTGCTGCTGGATCTGAGATGGATGTTAAAGAAACAGCAGGGGGCAAAGAGACAGCTTTTTCCAATGTTCATTTGATGGGGCCTGATACAGTTTACATAGAGAATCGCAAAACAGTTATTCAAGGTCATGTCCATCCCTTTTTACTTAAAAAACAGCATTTACGAAAACATGTTTACAGTGACCCTGCACGAATGTGTGTGTGTTTGTGTTTGTGTTTGTGTGTGGTCAGTTGTTTGTCCCAGTTGTTTTATGTCCCCTCTTTGTAGCATGTCTGACACACGTTTACACACACACACACACTCACACTCTCAAGGACACTGCATGTATCAGTACCGTTAGACTAATTGCCACTTCACTATCACGCCACGTCACTCTTTTTGCGGACAGATGTATGTCCCCTTTTTCTCTCTCTCTGTCTCTCTCTCTGTCCCCCTCTCTCTCTATCTCTCTCTCTCTCTGTCTCATTCTCTCTCTGTCCCCCGCTCTCTCTCTCTGTCGTGGTGAATGTGCGTGGTGGGTGTGATGATGCGTTTCCTCTCTGTTAGCGTGCGGGGCTAGCGTGCCCTATTCACCGCGCATAGAGGCGCCCCTTCCCCTCTCCGCCTGCGCTCTCTGTGCTGAGGTAATGGCACATCGAGCGCAGGAGTCCGGGGGCTTAATGCATTAGCCTGCGCAACACCCAAAGGTGATGTTTTGCTATATGGGCAGGGTGTTGCGTAATGGGGTGGGGGTGTGTGGGGGGGCAGTCCGCTGGGAGTTTTTTTTTTTAGTTTGAAAAGCAGCCCTCAGCACCTGTGTTGACATGGCAGGGGGCGGGGGCAGCCCCTGAGGCGTAGCCCAAACTGTCCCGGGACAGGACGGCTAATTACGCTCGTAATTACACGGGGGGTGACTTCACCTGCGGGTGCAGGTGTGGGGGCGGAGCTTGCCCTCGGTGCTGAGGTGGGGGCAGTCCCGGCCTGTTCTGGGCGTTCCTTTTTTTGGCCGTTGGGGTTTTTTTTCGGTCTTGTCCGTGAGAAGGCTGGTTCCATCGCCGTCTCCGGGGTAACGGGGCCAGTCTTGTTGTCTAGACGATGCAGGTCGTGGGTTGGGTGGTGAGGGCGGGTGGATAGGGGTTTGGGGATGCCCATGCGAGACAGAGAGAGTGGAAATGGCGTGGGATGTTATGTCACGCACATCCTTCTTGCACGCACACACATACACGCACGCAAGCGCACACACACACACACACACACACACGCACAGCAGGTGAGAACTAC
The DNA here is from genome assembly GCF_018555375.3 of Anguilla rostrata. Lineage (NCBI taxonomy): Eukaryota > Metazoa > Chordata > Actinopteri > Anguilliformes > Anguillidae > Anguilla > Anguilla rostrata. The sequence continues at coordinate 59,292,774 of NC_057937.1, read as the reverse complement.
TACACCTGGGATGGTGACAACCACTTGGCCTCTCTCTGTTTCTCCCCCCTCTCTCCCTTCCTCTCTTTCCTTCTCTTCCCCTCTCTCCCTCTCTCTCCTTCTCTCTCTCTCACTGGGTTTACTCAGTGCCCCCGTCTTGAGGGTGTTTGTGAGTGTACCTGTGATTGAGAGGATGTGTGTGTGTGCGTGTTTGTGTGTGTGTGTGCTAGCGTGTGTGTGGGTGTGTGTGCTAGCGTGTGTGTGTGTGTGTGTGTGTGTGTGTGTGCTAGCGTGTGTGTGTGTGTGTGTGTGTGTGTGTGTGTGTGTGTGTGCTAGCGTGTGTGTGGGTGTGTGTGCTAGTGTGTGTGTGTGTGTGTGTGTGTGCGTGTGTGTGCTAGTGTGTGTGTGTGTGTGTGCTAGTGTGTGTTGTGTGTGCGTGTGTGTGCTAGTGTGTGTTGTGTGTGTGTGTGTGTGTGGGGTGTGTGTGTGTGTGCAGCGTGTGTGTGTGTGTGGTGCTGCGTGTGCGTGTCGTGTGTGTGTGTGCGTAGGTGTGTGGTGCGTGTGTGAGTGTGGTGGTGTGTGTGTGTGGTGTGTATGTGTGTGTGCGTATGTGGTGCGTGCGCGTGTGTGTGTGTGTGTGTGTGTGTTTGTGTGTGTGTGTGTGCTAGTGTGTGTGTGCTAGCCTGTGTGTGTGTGTGTGTGTGTGTGTGTGCTAGCGTGTGTGTGTGTGTGTGCGTGTGTGTGTGTATTCTCAGTTCTTCCAGACAGACACTGTGGTCGTTCGTTTTTAGCAGCACTTCTCTTGCACCCCATCATTACGTCTGTAACTCAGCGAACAGTTCCTGGTCAATGCACTTGACTATGGTAAGCCGTGAGGGACATGAGGCACCGCGGCTCTGACTGTGACTCTGTCCTGTGTGTTGCAGTGCTGGGCCTGAGCCCCGCCATGGCTGCCAGTACCAGGAAGTGCGGCTCCATCTACAGGGGCTTCGCCCAGTGCCTGCTGGCCCTGGGGGACAGCATGTCCAACAGCGTCCAGAGAGAGGAGAGTCCGCAGGAGATAGACTCCATATGCAGGTGGGTCTGCGGAGACACACACACACACGCCCGCACATCCACACTCACTCACACATGCACACTCACACACGCACACACACACACACACACACACGCCGCGCATGCACATACACACGCACACACACACATGCACATACACACGCACACATACATGAAAATGCACACACACATACACACACAGACATCTTGCCCCCTCAATGCCCCATTTGGAAATCGGACCAGAGGTGCCTCTCCTTCTCCCTCTCCCTCTCTCCCTTTCTCTCCTTCCCTCCCTCCCTCCCTCCCCTCCTCCCTCTCACCCTCTCTCTCGACGCCTAGCGCTTCATGTTTTAGTGACGAGCCAGATGGAGCTAAGCTGGATCGCTGTGACACGCGATGCTCTGGAAAAGCCTTTGCTCTCTCCTCTCTCGTTTCTTCTCCCTCTTCCTCTTCATCTTTCTCTCTTCACTCTTTCTCTTTTCATTCCTCTTCCCACTTGTCCATCCTCCACTCTGTTCTCTCTCTTTTTCCCTCTGTGTGAAGAGGTCATTGAAGCTGCCGCATCATTGCCATGTTAGCCCCCCCCCCCCCAAACTTGATGCCCCCTCCCCTACTGTGACCACCCCCCACCCCCCCCCCCCCCGGCTCCTGACTCTAACAGAGACTGTGCCCCCCCCGCCCTTCCCGTCCCTCTGTTCCTGACTGTGACAGAGGGTGCTTAATTAAAAATGTAGGCTCTCTCTATCTGCACGTCTTCCTGCTTTTCTATATATACACACATCTGTAATTTATCATCAGGTCACTGCTGGTCCAGCGGGATCACCAGTGTGTTACAGATTCATGGGTCTATTGCAGAGCCCACATGGGAGGCCCAAACACATACACACACACACACACACACACACACACACACACACACACACACACCACACACACACGCAGCACACCACGCACACACACACACACACACACACACACACACATGCGTGCACACATCACACACACCACACATCATCAGGTCACTGCTGCCAGTGGGATCACCATGTTACAGATCATGGGTCATGCAAACCCACAGGAAAGCCAAACACACCACATGCGCCACCACACACACACACACACACTCACATGTGCACACACACACACACACACGTGCACGTACACACACAGACACATGCACACACACACAGACACGCACATGCGTGCACGCACACACACATACCTGCACACACACGCACACACACACACATGCATGTGCACACACACACACACACACACAGTCACATGCACACACTACCTCCAGCCTATGCCATGCAAGGAGTAGGTGCAAAGGATTTAGTCATTTCATTGAGGATGCATTTTAGGGTGTAACTGCTGCACAAGTGCCTCTAGATTAGGCTTCAATTTGAGGAAAATATTAAAGACCGTTCATTCCCCTCCTAAATTAATTTCAGCTGATTTCCTCACTCAAGAATGAAATTAAATGTAGGCTTTGGAAACGAACAGAAAAAAAAAAAACCAAGCACGTGACCTTGGTGTTCTCAATGGCAGTTACGGCCTTGCCCGCGTCCCCGTCCCAAGGCTTCACAGTCAGAGGTAGAGGAGACGGCCGGCCCCCTCCTTTAGCCCAAACCCTCTCCCAGCGATGTGGCACCCCCCAGTCTACCCCTCCGGCTCCTCTGGGCGTCTCTCTGACCTCACAAACGGCCCCTCCAATAGCAGACTGGCTCGTTCACCCCGAGGAAGGGCCGGTCTGCTACTGGAACAGCTCAGTTTACTGTGGGATCAGCCAGTTTACTCCAGTATGAGGAGACTTCACTTTCTGAAGTTCCCACGCAGTGGCTTTTGCAAGACTTTGGGGGGGGGTTCAGGGGTAGGGGATAAATGATAATTTTTTGGCTGAAGTGAAATACATTTTTTTAAGCAAAAGGTTCCATTACATTACAGGCATTTAGCAGATGCTTTTGTCCAGAGTGACTTACACAACTTTTTTTTAGAGCATTTACTACATTGTATCCATTTATACAGCTGGATATATACTGAAGCAATGCAGGTTAAGTACCTTGCTCAAGGGTTACAGTGGCTGTGTCCTACCGGGGAATCAAACCTGTGACCTTTAGGTTGCAAGACCAGTTCCTTACCCATTATACCACATTGCCGCCCCGGCGCCCTTTTGCTGCCCCCTACAGGTCGTGGGATGAGTTCCACACCTGCGCGAGCGCGGTTTTGGCGGGATGCCCGGAGGAGGCGGCGGCCGTGTGGGACTCCCTGCGGCAGGAGTCCAAGAAGATGCAGTTCTCCGGCAACCTGTACGACATGTGCGCCAACCGGGCCCAGCCAATCACCACCGTGCAGAGCCCGCCCACCCAAGAGGAGACCAATCAGGAGTCCCTGAAGGGCCACGCCCACGCGCTTGGCCCCGCCCACGCCCTGTTCCTCCCCGCCTGCCTGTCCCTGCTGGCGCTGCTGGCCGTGATGTAAGCGAGAGGGGGGCGGAGCTTCTTCTGACGGGCCGACCTCAGACAGGAAGGGAATAAGAGCACAGGAAAGGTGTCATGTTTCATCGGTGATTCAATTTGTGATTTTTCCAGTCTGAGCTTGCTGTGTGAGTGCTGACTTCTCGATTCAATTTGGCATCAAACATTAATGCGCTCACACATGCTGGCACACACACACACACACATACACGCAGACACACGCACGTGCACACACACACACACACGCACACAATATAACAGCAATGATAAAACACACTCTCATCATTTCAGTTACAGCTGATCAGTGTGGACTTCAGGACGTTGTGAATTCACTACACCAATTCAGCACACCACGCAGGAAGAAACAAGTTTTATTCCTCTAAGATTAAGGTTGATTTAAACTTCATATTCTGATAGCCAAAGCATCATTTTGTGCTTTTTATCAGCCCAGGAACCTGAAATTGTGCTTATTTATTTGGATTGTTTTGTAATTAATGTACATATTGTAAAAAAAAAAAAAAAAATCAGATTATTATCAGAGTCACTGAAATATAAATGTACAAAGTTCACATCTTTACGTCCCGAGCTGGTCTGCAATGTGTAGGTGTAGGTCCTTCTGTTTTAATGTGCGCTTGTACTAGTTTGGCTCTCCTCACTGCTACAGTTATTTATTTACCTCAGCACTGTTTAATTTGAGCTTTCACAGACGATGATTCACAGAGTTTGACGCATGGAAAACATATTTTTAAAAATGGTGAATGTGCTGGATTCAGAATGTATATATTTATTCTGTCTGTAGATACTACATTGTAAAATATACAGTAATGACGCACTGTAAATTGGCACAGTATAAAATATATTTCAAAATGCTGTACATTCCGATATTCAAATAACAGGTAACTATATACAGGAATGACCCCATAAAGTACATATCAATTTGAATTTAAATATTTTATGTAATGATCGATATTACTATTGATTATTTCATCAATTATAATGAATAGAACAATATGAAGATAACAAAAATGTGCATATGTATATAGAATATTGTTTAAGTCTACCTTTTTAGGAAGGTTGTCAGATATTTTTCATAGATATATATATATATTCGCACCATTTGAGGAGCTTTTATTGAAACGCAAGGTTGCAACCACTTGGCAACTCCGTAACTCACGGAGTCTTCAGAGAGAAATTCGATTTTATCGGTTTATTCAGAACGTTCAGCTTTTACCGCATAAATAGCGCGTGCTGCATATTTTGCGTTCGATCGACGTGCAGTGCCCTGCACCCTCGTGTATTGCAAAAGTGAAACCTTTTTCAGAGTCAAAAAGGAGAAAGACAGACATTCCGAGAGAATGGGGAGAATTCCATAGAAGTCTCTATCGCATTCCAGGCATTTCCCTTTGAAGTTTTTGTGTGTGTGTGTGTGCCTGTGTTCTATTGTTGTAAAGGGTTGTCCATCAAACCCCTCAGCCTGAAAGAGAATGTTTATTCAGGGGGACGGAGATGAAAAGAGTCTTCTCAAGGTCGCCGTGTTGCTAACTGGCCGAAAACGCAGCCCTGGCGACGCCCAGAATCGGCATACCATTCATCCGCGGCTTATATATTGATCAGCTATCGGCTCTTGTGTTCAAAGCTATGTTTCTGTGACGACGCTACGAGCGCTTTCTCCGTGAGGATCGTGTATGTGTTTCATCGGTAGATCAATGTTCGCCATCAAAGCGCGGAATAAGACTCGCAAAGCGAAATGCGATCGGGCTGTTCATTCATTCCGATAGTTTGTACTTTCAAGAAAATTACTGTGTATTGTTTTCTCTCTCTTCTGTTTGGAAATTCTATCTGTATGGGAAAAAAATATTTATTACATTTATAAAAAATGAATAAATGGTGGTGACTCGAGTTTCCTGTTGCTCTCTCTCAATCGAAAAAAGTGTTGCACTCTCTATCGGTACGAACTGAAATGTCCCGTCTCACGCGGTCACTTCTCGTGGGAATGCATGGAAAATCACTGGTAGGTGGGATAAAGTGAAAAAAACACCCCCCAAAAAAGTAAATGTCAGACCCGTTTGGGGTTTCGCAGCCTTTGGAACCTGTGACTACCTGGTAACTGCGTGTGGGGATGGTAAATGGAAAATGGACGGAATGACGCTGAATGACCTTGAATGACCACCAAACTGCACAGGCCCTTGAAGAGTATTTCAGCCAATCAGGCGCTGTCTTATGTACTGCACGTGGCATTTCAGTGAATGACCCAGCAGTATCCAATAACCAGCATTACACAGTGTAAAAAAATAATAACATTACCCATACCCACACATGGTGTAGTGTGAGTACTTTGTGCTGTAGTGTGTGTAATATGTGAGTACATTGTGCTGTAGTGTGTGTGTGTGTGTGTGCATGTAGTATGAAATTTGTGGTGTAGTGTGTGTGTGTGTGTGTGTGTGTGAGTAATGTGCAAGTACTCCACTCCCTGACTCCATATTCCTGCTTTATATCACATTATTATATCTGTGCTTCCACACCTCTGTGCTCATTAATATTTCATACCTGACAGCTGCTCCAGTAAACAGAGAGCGGTCCTCGCTTAGTGGGATGGAAATCCCTTCCCAGTTCAGTACGCACACACACACATGCACACACGCACACATACACACTCACACACACACACCCACACACGCACACATACACACTCACACACACACACACATGCACACACGCACACCCATGCACGCATGCACACATACACACGCACACACACATACACGCACACATACACACGCACACATACACACATACACACATACACACACACACACGCACACACACATACACATACATGCACACACGCACACATACACACATACACACATACGCACGCACACATGCACACACTCACATACATGCACACACACACACACGCACACACACAACGCACACACACACATGCACACAGCACACATACACACTCACACCACACACATACACATCACACACACACACATGCACACACACACACACACAACACACACGCACACACACACACACACACGACACACACACACACACTCACACACACACACATACACACACACACACACACACACATACATGCACAGACGCACACCCATGCACGCATGCACACATACACACATACACACACATACACACACACACACGCACACACACACACACACACACGCACACACACACATACACACACACACACATGCACACACACACACACACACACATACATGCACAGACGCACACCCATGCACGCATGCACACATACACACATACACACACATACACGCACACATACACACGCACTCATACACACACACACACACACACACACACACACACACGCACACACACACATGCACACACGCACACTACACACTCACACACACACACGCACACACACATACACGCACACATACACAGTCACACACACGCACACACACACACATGCACACACACATACACATACATGCACACATACACAGTCACACACATGCACACACACACTCACACACTTTTATAGAGCTCCACATATGTTTAAAACAATCAATCCCAACCCCCCCCACCCTCACGTACATGCACACAGATCTACGTACAACACACCGATATATATACCCAGACATGCACAGACCTGTACACACACAAGCACACACACAAAGCTTCACGCACATCACACTCTCTCTCTTCTCTCTATCTTTCTCTCTCTCTCACACAAGCACACACAAATAGCACTAGGGTTTTCCCAGCTAAGGATTCGGAACATTTTTAAATGAGTGTGGATGGAATCATCCTTTTTTTTTTGTGTGTGGAATGGGGTGGTGATGTGTGTGTGTGTGTGTGTGTTTGCATGTGTGGATGGGTGTTGTGTTGTGTTGATGTGTGTTATGGTGTGTGTGTGTGTTGTGTGTGCGTGTTGGTGTGTGATGTTGTGGCTTGTAGGGTGTGTGTGTGTTGCGTGGTTGTGTGTTGTGTTGTGTGTTGCATGTGTGCGTGTATGGGTGCGTGCATGTGCGTGTGTGTATGCTTGTGAGAGAGAGCGAGTGCGTGTATGTGAGTGTGTGTGTGTTTGCATGTGTGCATGTATGGGTGTGTGTGTGTGTTTGCATGTGTGCGTGTGTGTATGCTTGTGAGAGAGAGCGAGTGTGTGTATGTGAGTGTGTGTGTGTTTGCATGTGTGCGTGTATGTGGGTGTGTGTGTGTTTGCATGTGTGCGTGTATGTGAGTGTGTGTGTGTTTGTATGTGTGTAACTCAGGGATCCCGTGTGTTCTGCAGTGTAGCAATGCAAATCTCAGGACAGATTTATTCCTGGGCAAGCATCGCCCCCCCCCCCCTTATCCAGCCTCCCCCCTTCCCTTCCCTTCCCATAATTCACCAGGCCAGCGCAGTACGCCGTAATCCTAATGCCACCTGATTGATCAGAGCGAAGCCGGCGCGTTTGATGGTATTTAGCCCCTCCCCCCGACGCCGCGGCTCGACAGCTGTTCTCCATCGCAGTGAAGAGCGCCCGCTAAGGACACGGCCGCCATCGCCGCCGCCGCCATCCGCGCTGCGTCCTGCTGACATGGCGGGACACTACCCCCAACCCCCGCCCGTCTCCCCAAACGCATTTAGAGCAGGGGGGTCAAAGTTCACGTTCACATTTCCTTTAGCGGATGCTGTTATCCAGAAGCGATTGGCTGCTGTAGGGAGACATAAGGACGTCCGTCTCTGAGCTGTGTGAGATGATTCAGCGCTAGGCCTGGTGAACCGTATTACCAGACCGGAGAGCGTTCGCGCGACATCGCTGAAGCGCTAATGAAACGTTCTCGTTGTGTTAGCGTTAATCAGTTTAACCTTCAGGGTACAAGTTGAACTGTGCGGTTGTTCCCTGCACTTGGACCGGTACTTCTCTCTAGGGGTTTCGTCATACTTGTTCCTGGTTACGGTTATACACTTTGTTGTACGTCGCTCTGGATAAGAGCGTCTGCCAAATGCCTGTAATGTAATGTAATGCAAGTTAACCACAAAGTGACAAAGTGTTCGGTGCCGCATCAACCCCCGATGGAGTTCATTTTACTCTTGATAGAGTGTATTTTCACTCGGTCTCCATCGCTTCGCCCGGTCGTGCTGGGTAACGTGTGGAGCGCGCAAACTGACTGAACGTGTTTGGCATAACGCGAGGCAACAGGTTGTCTGCCCTTCTCCCGTGGGTGAGCTGTGCATCTGCCCCCCCTTGTGAGTACACGGTGTACATCCACGAGCTGTACTGTACATACAGTCTCCCCGGCTGATCCCCCAGAGGCATGCTGGGAAGGGTTACATCACCTCAGCCGCGCAGTCGAGGCGCTCGGCGCCGTTTAAAGCGTAACTGTGTTTGTCAGTCCGTGGCGGAACTGAAGAGTTTCTTTTTTTTTGGGGGCGGGGAGGGTTGAAAGAAAAAGGGAGAAGGGGAAGGAGAGAGTGAGAGAGGGGAGAGTGAGAGAGAGAGAGAGAGAGAGAGAGAGGGAGATACAGGCCATCAAACAGGCCATTTTTAACCGTTTTGCTGTGTAGATTTTTTGGCTGGAGAAGTACCGCAGCAACGGATTCTGACTGACGGTACAAAATTTGACATTTAAAAAAAATCTATTTAAATTTAAGCAAGGGTTAACCGCCTCGTGACTGAGGGAACGCCTGTCTTCTCTCAGGTGATTGGGCGGCGTGATAATCGAACGGTGGAAAGGAGAAAGGGAAAGTATTTCGGTTTCCGTTCCCCCCACCCCGCCCCCCTCCCCGTCCCGGGTAGCTGTCAGCACCCCGGCGAGGTACCCCACACCCCGCCCAACCAGCTCAAACCCCACACCTCCGAAACCCAATCAGCGGCCCCGAGCCGAGCTGCAGCCGAATGCGCAGGAATTAAATATGAAATATTGACGCGGGGAATCAATCAAAGCAGCCGCGGCGGTCCTGCGCAGCAGAGCACAGCGTCTGCTTTGTTCTTCTACAAAGCCGCCCCTCTCCTTTGATTCAGACGCGAGTGCGGTGGGGGCGGGGGTGGGGTGGGGGTTGGGGTAGGTGGCAGGTGGAGTTTGGGGTGGGGGATGTGGGGGGGGGGGGGGCAGGGGGGTGGTTATTGGTGGGGGGGGTGGGGGGTGTGTGGTGGGGTGGGTGGGTGATGGGTTCGGGGTTTGGTGGTAAGATAAGAAACCCCTGAAATCAAACAGAGTGAGATGTGAGAGGCCGGCTCTGCGGACCCTCCAGGCATTCTCACCTGGGCTCACCCGGGAGAGTTCCGGAACCTTCATCCGAGCCTGACGTGCTGCCGCGACCCCTGGCAGCTGCCGGGGGGGGGGGGCTGGACGGACAGACTGTTAAAAACAGCCCCAGCCGTGCTGTACACACACTTGGTGCTCCTGCCTCACTTGGCTGTGAAGCTTCTTCAGACGCTCTACAGGTCGCTAAGCAACCTTAAGTGAAGCGATAAGGAGCTTCAGTGACAACGAGCATCTCCGGTGATATTCAGCATGAGAAGAAAATCAAATTGCTACCTTTTAATGTACGAGATATACCGCTGCACATCTTGGTTCTGACACGAACGCCCCAACCGAATGTGATGTGCAGCATCTTGTTCCTCTTGATTGTCTTTGCTCAGAACCATAGCTGTAGAACTCCTGGACAAACTGGGACGTAGGATTCCACATGATAGGAAGCTAGAAACTGTTTAAGCAGGACGCCAGGTATAGGATGATGGTTATTTGTTCTTTTTGCGCTCTGCCGCTGCATTGAGGAGTTTTTAGTTGATAGCAGCATGTTTGGTCGAACAGGACGCGGTTTTGCAAGCGCACTCCAGAAATCATCAGAAAAGTGCCCGCTCCACTGACTTCACAATGGGCATGGGACCCGTGCAGGATAGCGTAAAAACAACAGTACAGAGAGCCTCCTGTTAACATGGCCCAGAGCCAATGTGCCCCCCCCCCCAAAAAAAAAGAAACCACACAAGTGTTAGACATTTAAAAAAGCGAGCAGGAAAAAAAGAAGTGATTTATCGCTCTGGAAATCTTAACGCTGTCCCCAAACAGGTCCTGACAAATAGCCGCAATCTCAGTTATTAAGAATCCGAGAATCTTCCCTGAGGCTCTGAATAGTTTACTTTTTATTTATTCTGCCTGATTTCAGGGGCACATAAAAAAAGAGAGAGAGAGAGAGAGAGAGAAGGGGGGGAGAGAAAGAAGAAGGGAGAAGGGGTAAGAGAGAGTGAGATAGGGGAGAGAGCAAAATAGACATGTAGATGGACAGAGAGGGAGGGAGAGAGAGAGAGAAAGAGTGAGAGAGGGTAGAGAAAGAAACAGGGAGAGAGGGAAGAAAGAGTGAGAGAGGGGAAAGAGCAAAACAGACATACAGACAAACAGAGAGAGTAGAGGAGAGAGAAGAAGAGGGAGGGAGGGAGAGACAGAGAGAGGGAGATAGAGAAGGGGGGAGAGAATGAGACAGAGAGAGAGAGAGAGATAGAGAGAGGTACAGGCCACACAGGCGTATCACATGATAATGAATCATGCAAAAAGAGGGAGGATTCACTGATCAGGATTTATATCACATGACTTAATTTAACCGGGGGAACACATTGGATGAGCCTTCTTCCGCAGCCTGGAGGGTAGCGGCCTCTCAAGCCATATGTGAGGTCCCCCCCCCCCCCCCGCCCCACTCCCATGGACCTGGGTTTGATTCTCTGCCCTGGCACACTTTCAGAGCCGTTTGCCTGTCTGGAAAAAAAGCAACGAAAAATTTAAATAAAAAACAAAACGAAAAGGAAAAAAATACAAAAGGAAAGCCAGCTGCTCATCTGTTCCCCTTTTTGTGAAGCCGATTCAGATCAGTCCCTTAATGTCATTTGGGCCGCTTAATAACATTTTCCTTGTTGTTGTAAGATGTTTTTCTTACGCATCTCCTATTTTTCTTTAAAAATGTAAAGATTACGGTTTTATTCTGTTAATTAAAACAAATGTGAGCCTCACATAAAGGAAGGTAACTGCATTAATACGACAAGCATATGCATTCTTATTTCGTGATAAATGATCTTAAAACAGGCCAAAAATTACAGGTAAAAAGTTTCCCTTTATTCACACAAAAAAAAGTTTACCTCCTAAATACAGAGCAGATGTAACATGATGTTGAATGAGAAAGGGCTTCTGGGTTGCCAGATGTGTCAGGTTACCCGCGGAAGCTTATTGATCCACTTGCGTCAGCCAGCGTGAGGGGAGTGAAGCAATTTCTTGGCGCCCCAAGTGTGTGGGCGGAGCCTAGCGGGGGTGTGGATTGCAGTGTGACCTTTGACAAATTGTATGGTGTGTGTGTGCGTTTGTGTGTGCGCATGTGTGTGTGTGTGTGTGTGTGCGTTTAGTGTGGTGTCGCTGTGTGTGTGTGTGTCGCATGTGTGTGTCGTGTGTGTGTGTGTGCGTGTGCTGTGTGTGTGTCGTGTGCTGTGCGTTGTGTGTGCGTGTGCGTGTGTTGTGTGTGTGTGTGCTGCATGTGTGCGTGTGTGTCGTGTGGGGTGTGGAGTGAGTGTGGTTGTGTGTGCATGTGTGTGTGTGTGTGTGTGTGTGTGAGTTCTGTGGGTTTGGGTGATGTGCTTTGGAACTTTGCTGCAACACAAGAGCCTGATATAATAAAATAATAATAACAACATAAACTGACTTCTAAATGAGAACTCTTGACATCTTTGTTTCTTTTGAAGAGCACTATTTTCTCCGTTATCTGTAAGTAGTCATACACTACAGAACATAAATAAAATATTTATCTCACTAAACAAATATTCACATTTTCATTAATAAAATGGAAAATGTTTCTTTATTGAATTACCAGCCACATTGCAATCAATTACAAATACTGTTTCTGAACATAATGGAATTCAACACAGAAAAGATGAAACGGATTCTTGATTTCAACTATTTAAAGCAAGTTTGTACAAACATACAGTACAGGACAAACTTATTTGACCAACTCTAGTGAAGAATTCAGTTTATTGAATAACAAACCAAAATACAAACTTTTTTTTTTCAATTTATACCTACAAAAACACCAAAAGATTTGTTATAAAATGATTTTTAGATATTCAAACCCTACATGCCAGCCAGATCCCTCCGTTCTGCTACCTCAGGACGCCTAGCACCTCCCCCTCTTCGCACCTGCACTTCCAGAACACGTCTCCTGTCTGTTCTGGCCCCACGATGGTGGAATGACCTCCCTGTGGAGGTCAGAACAGCTGAGACTGTGACCCATTTCAAATGACGACTGAAGACCCACCTCTTCAGGCTGCACCTCTCCCCATCCCTCCCTTCCCCCCTGTAAATGACTAAACTTAGGGTTGTAACTAGGCAGCTGTTTCATAGGTGACTTAGTTGATGCGCCTGTCTTAATGACTAATTGTATTTTTATTTATTTTTATTTTTCCATAGATTGCGTTGTTGCCGTTCTCGTTGTTACTGTTAATCAGTTTAACCATCAGGGTCCAAGTTGAACTATGCGGTTGTTCCCTGTACTTGGACCGGTACTTCTCTCTAGGGTTTTCGTCATACTTGTTCCTGGTTATGGTTATACACTTTGTTGTACGTCGCTCTGGATAAGAGCGTCTGCCAAATGCCTGTAATGTAATGTAATGTAATGTAATTTTTTAAAAAACACACATGGCCTAATACTTTTGGCCTATACTGTACATTTAATATCATCACATAGCCCTCCATACACCATAAAGGACATACAGTCGTGTGATGATTTCAAATGTTGTGCAAGGACAGCACTGGTAGTGAAGTAGCTATTAAAGACTAAGGTATCTACAAATTTAATCCTCTCAATTCTGTCTTCGGTGTAAACTTCAGTTTTCAGAAAGATGATTTGAATTAAAAATAATAATAATAATAATGTGATTGATATCAAAAACAGCTCTTGTTTTGTTTTTTTTTAAACGATGTCTGAGCGCAAAATCAGAGGTTCAGCTCTTCGGCGTGAGGAACCTGCGTCGGGACGTCCGTACTGGCGAACGGCCAGCGGGTCCGCGTTCTCCCCCTGCAGGTAGAAGCCGGGGTTGAAGTAGGCGTACAGGGGCCCGTCGGAGACGTACGCGGCGGCGGCGATGAGCGCCGCGGTGTCGCCGTCGTAGAAGGCCACGCGCTTCCTGTCGCAGTCCAGGTACGTGCCGACCACGCGCGGCCCCGCGGCCAGGTCCAGCGGCACCTCCCGCCGCGTCTTGAACCGCAGCTTGCCGAAGCGGCCGTTCAGCCGGCAGACGCTCTCCCGGCTGCCGCGGGGACCGGCGTCCAGGCCGAGGCTCCAGTGGCTCTTCCTGCCGACCGTCACCTCCCAGTAGTGCTGCCCGGACCGGAACGCCTCGCGGCTCCACGTGTGGGACATGGAGAACTCGGGGCCCTTCCCGAAAGACCACGCGCCCGCGGACCTCGGGTCCACGTGCCTGACGCTGGACCGGTCGCACGACACTCTCAAAACCGGGTCGTCGTTGTCCTCCACGGTTATGCTGTCTGGAGCTGGCGTGCCCCAAAACACAAGCGACAAAAAAGCAAAGGGACGTTTTAGAAATCGTCACAGTTCAGGTAATAACAAACCGGTAATAATTAAAGACATAAGAGACGTAACGCAAATCATTACAGTTCAATTAATAGCAAACTGGTAATATTAATTAGGGACATGAGAGACAATAATGCAGATCATCACAGTTCAATTCATAACAAACTGGTAATATTAAGAACATAAGAGAATGTAATGTAGGTCATTACAGTTCAATTAAAACTGGTAATATCGAGGACACAATAATGCGGAGAACAGAACGTTCGGATAATCTCTGCCGGCTGTTTCCCTGCAAACCAGACAGCGCATTAAGCACGGATGTTTCATCACTCGAGGATGTGAGAAGGCAGCCACGCTCGTGTGTCTGAAAATAATACAATGTTCTGTTTTTACCGGTACAGTTTAGACACATCCACCTAATTGGCGCCGAGCATGAGAACTGTGAGTTCTCCGGAGCGGGTGAGTGTTTCAAAATAGCATTTGGAGAAAGCGCTAGCTCGGTCGCTCGCTCGCTCGCTCGGTCGCTCGGTCGCTCGGTCGCTCGCTAGCTCGGTCGCTCGCTTGGTCGCTCGCTCGCTCGCTAGCTCGGTCGCTCGGTCGCTCCCTTGGTCGCTCGCTCGCTCGGTCGCTAGCTCGCTCGCTCGGTCGCTCGCTCGCTCGCTTGGTCGCTCGCGCTGTGAACCCCAGCCACCTCAGCCGCTCAGCCGCTCAGCGGTCACCTGGCCTGATCATCGGCAGCATCTCTTTCCACACAAAGAGCTGCAGGTGAGACTCGTAAGGGCCCAGGAATAGAGAGCAGGGCCCGTCCGGGGTCACGCAGAGGTCATCCGCCTCAGATTTGAACCTGCGGGACGGAGAGACGGGCGAAAGGGACGCGTTAGGAGGAAACAGGCACAAAAAAACCCCCCACAAAACTACACACCCTCACTGTCCCTCCCGAAATTTAGATCTCATGGTCGGGCAACTTTGTTCCAGAGGGCCAGAGTGTACATATGCTTTCTGTTTGCACCAATCACCTTGTCTCAATTAGCGAATTATCTGTGTGCAGCAATGCCGGACTAGACGCACATTAGATTCGCAATAAAATGTTTCATAAGGGGGGAAGTCTTCGGCTGTTATTCAGGGGTTTGTCATGAAAATAAAAATAATTTTCATAAACGGTTTAATGGTTTGACCGAGAGAATAATTTCTCAGTGCAGCAGCTCGCCCCACAGTGTGGATGGGCACATGTGTTACTCTCGCGAATCGGCGAAAAGGGATTTCGGTGTTATTGTATTCACGAAAGACAAGACCAAACGAGCAGAGAGTGGGAGAGAGGCCAAAGATGAAACCGTGATGACTTCTAGCAAGTTCATTGTCATCACTGATTTAATTAAACTCATTCTCTTCTTCCTCCTCTTCCTCCAAGACCACCTCATTCTGCTCACCACCAGCCTCATCACCACTAACTGCAACTTTAGCAAGACTAATTTAAACTTATTACATTTTTACTGCAATAATGCACACACGTAAATATTTTTGTGTACTCTACTATTATACAAGTTACTTTGTACACTTAAAACAGTTTTGCTTTTAACCCTTTAATGTGTAATTTTGCAAATAATGTGATAAGAATGCTCTTAACTGAACATTCTAATGCTGATGTAACCATCACAACTGAAAGCAGCTCTAGAGTTCTAGAACATACTGGCATAGAATTTTACAAAAACTTCTTTTTTTTTAAGTCTTCAGGGGATTAAGTACAGCGTTCTCTGATTTTCTCATTTGGAAGGAGCACCTGAGAGGGTGTGGTTAACGGAGACAAACAAAAAAGTGAGGTGATGTTCTAAGCTGTGAGGTGCAAGAAAACAATCGAGGGAAAAAAAAACGCTCTCATGAAAATAATGTAGAGTTATGAAAACTATTTTTCAGAGAAGAGAGTGTGCGGGGCTTGGAGTGGGGGTCAGCTCTCGATGCTAAATATCAATATTAATAATGTGAACTCAACTCACTCTCCCATTGCGTGCGGGCCCTTTCTTCTGCTGGTCCCACCGACCCGGTTCCTCAGCTCATCCACAATGGGCGACCCGGTGTCAAGCCACCACTGCACACGGACACAGAACACGCCGAAGTGGGCTTTATTCAGACCGAGAACCACAGGTGATCAATTCGGCCCCTCGATCAATTGAGTTTGATTTGATGCGTGCCTCTCAACAAAGGCGTCGTCGAGGAGCATCTTACCGAGCCTGTCGAGACTGATTGAAAAATTTCAAATCAAGTAGTCCACATCTGAGGCCGAATAACAGGCTCGGCACGTCCTCTCCTGTTTGCTCATCGCCTTGGAAGCGATTACAGGGAGTTAAAAGCATTCGTTGTCTTCCGATGGCAAAAAGAAAACCACCTTTCTGCCATCTTCCAGTGATAAAGCTGTGTGAGCATTTGCAGAGAGCGAATGAATCGGGCGAACCGTCTTACTTCAGATCGAGCCTTCATTTCGAAATTCAAACCTAGCTTCTTTATTGCTGCCCCTACAGTATCTCTGTTTGTACACTCTGTGGGGTTGTACATGAAATAAAACTGCAGGAGTTGATACTGCATGTGCAGAGAGTGCACGAGCACTATAATTAATGAGATGAATGAGATCTGCGTGTATGGATATTTATAATATGAAAAGCTGTTCCAGTCAAAGTGAACCGTGTTATACGCACAAGTCTTTGAGTTCTTATATAAAGGTTGGTTATTATTTTTATCTGTTAGGAGAGACGCAGACACTGATTACCACAGGAGTTTAAACCAACCACATTCGGTTCTATCGGACAATGAAAACCCAGGAACAGCGTTTGGTTGGTCACACCGTGAAAGCAGTCCATGGCTGTGTCCGAAACAGCCTCCTAACTACCGTGTCCTCAAAGTATGTACTGTCTGCTAAGCATACTATGTACTGTTTAGTATGTGACGGGCAGTATACTCCATACTATTTTCCAACAGTAAGTGCCTCTTGCGCAGCATGCTAACGCGTCGTTGTTGCTGTTGAAGAAAAATGTCACTGAAGCTGTGCATCATACTTATGGGCACAAAATGTTTGTTCACTTCCTGAAAAGAATGCCACGCATTATACAAAACCCTGGAAATATGTATATCCATCCCGGGATTTGAAGTACACTACATTCAGAGAAAATTCTGCAACTTTCTCATCCAGTGTACTCAACATGCGTACTCAGTAGGAGGCAAGTGCGCCGATTTGAACACGACTTATTAGAACTGACTTGGCATGGAGATGTCCAACTAAACTACCTTCCCTGGGGTGGAAAGCCAGTGGCACAGCCACACCAGCCACACAGCAACATGTCCAGCACTAATTCAACTCTCACAGCATTTATAAGAGTCCAACGGGGATCAAAAGGACTCGTTGGACCCCCTTTAAGGCGAGCCTCACCTGTTGGAAGCGGTCGGACTCCTCGATGTCCAGCCCCGAGCGCAGCTCGCTCTCTTTCTCCCGACGAGGTTTGAGGGCCTGGGTCATGGCCGCCAGGTTCTCCTGCATGGGCGCCAGGGCCCTCCTCTCCGCCTCCCTCACCTCCTCCTTCAGCTTCGCCTCCCTCTCCCGCAGGAAACGGTAGACCTCGGTGAACCGGGCGCCGACGTTGGCCGTCAGCCGCGTGGACTTCTCCTGCGGCTCGCGAAAAAAAAAACCAGAACGTGTGCTTGAGTGAGCAAAACAGTCGCACGCCTCAAACTCAAACCGAAATCTAAATATAACAACCCCGAGAAAGAAAAAAAAAAAACCTCAGTTCCCCCGTGGACGTAAAGGCCTGAGCATAAGAGCAAACTCCTTCTCTGCCATTGTCATTTATGTGTGCTCCGCAACCAGCCCACTTTGGAAATCTTTCTTGGATTCCATTTTGTCTCAGTATTTTGTCACAGGTGTTGCGCAATTGGGCAGCAGTGTAGTGTAGTGGGTAATGAGTTGGCCTAGTAACCTAAAGGTCGCGGGTTTGATTCCCTGTTAGGACACCACCGTTGTACCCTTGAGCAAGGTACTTAACCTGCATTACTTCAGTATATATCCAGCTGTATAAATTGATACAATGTAAACCCTATGTAAAAAGTTGTGTAAGTTGCTCTGGATAAGAGCGTCTGCTCAATACCTGCAGTGTAATGTAAGTTGTGCTGTAGCACGCAGGTACATCTGTTTTGTTTCCAAATCAAAACGTATTTATATATTGACCGTTTTTGCACAGAAGTTGGCACAGTGGGATTCACAGCACGCCCTGACCTGTGCCCCCCCCCCCCCCAAACAAAAGCAAAGCCAAAGGTCACTGTGACCCGGAAGACCTCCCTGCTCAGAGGACAAAAAATACATTCCCGATAATTAAATCAAGTTTGCAGAGCCATAACGCGCGGGACTCTGTGTTAACGAGGAGAAAATGCTTTAATGATAACAATTAAGTTGACAAAAATATGCGACTACATGTTTATGTGCTGGTGTAATTAAATTAACATTGGACCCCCAAAAAAAGCTCCAAGCATAACCATTAAAAAACATTTTTATGATAAGATCTCTCACTAACTTTGCAATTGGAGGGTATTCAGTGTGCATGCGATGGTACAAACTCTTTAGAGGAAGTGAAAATGTTCAACGTTCAACAATTATTTTCTGCAGGGAAGTGGCTGAGGGCATATTTTAATTATTTCACCCGAAAACCACATCCTGCTGGGTTTTTTTGGTCAGACAACGAGGCATTAAGAAAAAGTTATGGGCGCCTATAAGCCTATGACAAAAGCATCATAAGATCATAAAAGCCATCAAGCAACTGCCAGAAGGTTCTCGGCAACGCACGGCGTTAGTTCACAGTGGCGATGGACGCCACTGTAAGTTTTGAAAGGAACATCATTCCTCCTCATTTTAAAAGCACAAATAAACCAATTCCCTTCATAAAGGACATAAAGGACTGTCCGCCCTCCTTATCTGTTTTTTTTTTTTGTTTTATTCAGACAGGGGGAACACAGAGGATAGAGATAGATGGAACCACAGTGCAACCAGTGCCATGGTGGAGAATCAAACAGCAGGGCTGAGGGTTGGCTGTCTGGACTGAGCTATGCGGTCTCTCCCCCCCCCACACACACACACACTCCAAGGGTTTTTATGTCTTCCAATGATAAAAACTGGCATGAATGGACTTTTGATGTTGACAGAGCAGAGTGTGGGATGAACCATTTTGCTCAACGTTAAAAAAAATTTAATCTGGTTTCTTTATTGCCGCCTGCATCTCTGTTTACACACCATGTGGTGTTTTATGAAAAACAAAACTTCAGAGTTGATGCACATGAACACTAAAGCCCCAACTACCCGCCCCTGCACACCACCTGACCTCACTGCTTTATTTACACAACAATACTGGACGGGCGGCGTGGGAAAGGGGGGGGGGGCACCACAAGCTGCTCTGGGACCAGCACCATAGCGGGGACCTGTGGCAGAACTTAAAACGGCAGAAAAGGGACACTATCAAAATCGGCTGCGCTTATCCGGCGCACACAGGTTCTGCCAAAAGCCCCATATTAAAGCCCCAAATTATCAGCGCGCCCTCTCTCGGCAAGCTCCGGTGAATAAAATACCAGACCCGGATTGCTACACCGTTACCGTGTGCTACAAGTGCAATTCATTTAATAAATAATCACCATGTAACAACAAAAAAAACTGTGTCAACAATATTGTCATCATCTCCGATCCCCATTAACGTGCTCACTTTAGCATTCCTCGCGGTGTTGCACCCCTGTTTTGGGCAAAGGGGCGCTGCCAAACCTTAGGGACACACGTAGCGCTGGGATCGGTAGAAAGGCTTATTTTAAAGGGAAAAGACTTTAACCGTCGGAAGGTATAGGCGGCGGATGCCTCTCACTTTAATCTTTCTCATCTCGTCGTCCTGCTGGGAGATAAGACGAGCCAGAGCGCCGTTGTCCTCGCGCAGGAACTCCAGCGCCTCTCCCAATTCGCCCTGCAAAGCAAAACAGGCCAATACAAATGAAAAGAAACCTCGACTCATTTTCTCTATCTCTCTCTCCCTCCCTTTCTCTTTTTCACATCTCTGGGTCCCCAGAAGTGCGTCGTGGAGCTGCCAGTCTCACTCTCTCCTCTGTTCCCCCTCTTTCATTTCCCTCCTTCAGTATAAAAGGGATTTAAATGTGAATTCCCGGCCGCTAGATCGCGAGATACTGAAACTCATGGGGCAGGGTAATCTGACATTGGTCTTCTCCGCCTTTTTTTGGCGATAATTCAAAAAATTCCAGCCATTTTAAGAGGCTTTATAATACATCACTGGGACCACACAACATTGTATGACGCCGAAGAGTGACCTGATCATTCGTATTGTTTTACTGTATAGAGCATAAACTATATATTTTACTATATATTGTTATATTTACTATACATTACTATATTTTTCCTCCCTGCACGAGCCTGTACGATGCGATGTTCTCGTGCTTGCTGACCTTGCTGACCGCGGCAGCCTCGCCGACGGGCACACAGGCGTGCCCACGATGTGTGAGTCCATCCCGACAGACCACGCAGATCAGCTGTCCGTCCGTTTGACAGAATAGCTTCATCTTCTCCTGGTGCTCCGGGCAGGTGCAGCGGTACAGCTCCGCCTTCAGCCTCTCGGCCATGTTCCGCAGCGCTCGGTTCGGTTTGAATGCTCCGGCCGCGAACCGAGCCCGGCACTCCGGACATCTTGGCCTCGGTGTGTCCTGGCAGTTCTGGATGCACGGGCGACAGAACGTGTGATCACAAGGTAGACTCACCGGGTTGTTAAATATCCCCAAACACACAGAACAGTACAATTCTTTGAACAAGCCCGACTGAGCCATTGCGGAGGTGTCTTCTCTATGGCGGAGTTGAAGATAACTTTCGTTTTCTGTTCTGGGAAATCGACGGAGGATCGAAACTAAAAAAGAAGGGAAAATTCCAAGGGCTTGCCAACTCCGCACTAAACCAACCAAACTCTCTCTCAAACTCTGTGGCCCCGCCTTTGATCTCTGGATTCCCCCCGTGTAATTATTCTGTATCCCATGACAAAAGAAACAGTTTTATTCTCTATTTCACCAGCGCTCAGATCTTAGGAGCTAGAGTGACAAGTGTCACTGATGATGAGTTAGCTAATATTCATACAACAGTAAATTCACCCTATACACAGATGGAGGATAATTTATTACATTTCATCTCGTCATCTAAATGCATATACATTAAACAATTTCAATCTTATTTATGATTTTGTGTTTTTTTTTTTTTTTTTACATAAATCGTATATGCTATTTTTTTCTTTTAAGCTGTTACAGCGAGCCTTTACGCATTAACTGGAATGCCAGCCTGGAAATTCACATTCTATAGAACTTGTAACGTTTGTTCTGCTACTTAACGATTCTTCAAATTTATAACTGCGTCTCACAACTACTGAATTAGATTTCGGTGCGCGTGAAACCCAGTCTCGCTTTGCGTCCTTTTGATTAGAATCTTGATGTTATATAGTACCATAGTAACCTATTCAGGAAAATGCATTTGGAATATGATCAAAAGCATTACGTGGCGGTGTGCTTTTGAAGCGATGACAGCAAGCAGTTTTTATTTTGATGAACTGTAGGCTATGCAGTGTGCGATTTGTAATATTTATTTTTATAGTAACGGGCTTCATGAACTGGATCAGCATTTCTTAGAACTAAATGCTTCCTCAACAGACATAATAACGGAATTTCTCGTCATATTTTCAGTCATAATTCAGATTTTTGGCCAAGCGCCCAAATAAATAAATAAAATTTTTCTTGGGTTGATAACTGACAGGACAGTGGCAGGCCTTGCGAAATGTTTGCAAGTGACTCATGGCCGCATCTGCAGCCCGCAGGCACGTGCTTACGCTACAGTTCGATCTAAGGCTGCGGAGTTCCATACACGTGACACTCTCCCCCGTTTGCACCGGGGCTCACCCACAGGGTGCCGCATGCCCTCCAAGCTACCTCTCCCCATATCCCTCCCACCCATCGCAGTAGTGGGGCAAATATTACTCCTCGGCAGCAACGTTCTGTGCTCGAGTCAATTAAAGTGCAGGCATTTCATCCAGTGAAGCGAATGGCTGCAAACCGCATCCCTCTCACTTTACCATCGCGTGGCCTCATGTGGTTGATCTTTTTCCTTGTGAAGGTTTTCAATATTTATGATACACCTTTCAGCTATTAACATGTCATTCCCCGGTATGCAGTGAACGCGGCACCGTGTTTCCAGAACCTAGCTCCCAAAGCACTCGAAGCCCTCATCGAAATGTGACTCAATCTGCAATTCGCGGGCAGATCTCATCCACAGACCAGATTCGTGCGGGTGCTGCTTCTCTGCACACGGTCGTCCTTGTTGTTGTTGCCGCCAGAGTGCACACAACCACAGGAAGTGGTCGTGAGTGAAAACGTCACGACGCGTTCGTCTCGTCGCCTCTGCCCCGTTGAAAGCGCGCGTGCTTTGTCCTCGTGCAATGCAGTGAGTAAGTGGACTATTTTGACAGTGACACTTTTTTTGTTATTGTTGCTGTTTTGGTTCTGTACTCCAGCACATTGGATTTGGGATAAAACAATGAATATGAGATTAAAGTGCCGTCTGTCAACTTTAACATTATGGTATTAATTTACATCCATATCAGGTCATCTGTGCAGGAATTACAGCCTTCCTATTTAGGGGAACAAAAGTAATCGGGCAGTTGTCTGCTCAGCTGGCCAGCCATGTGTCTTTGCATCATTATTGTTATTATTATTTCATGCAGAAGCGAGCTAACAGAAGGTCTAGAGTTGATTATTTCATGCAGAAGCGAGCGAACAGAAGGTCTAGAGTTGATTCCGGGCGTGGAAATTACAATTGGAGTCTGTTTGTCGTTGCATCTCAACGTGAGGACCGATTCAGCGTCAGTGCCGGCGAACGCGGGCCATCGTGAGGCTGAGAGATCGGCAGATAAATTGAGCCGAGACGTTGGGTGTGTCGACGTCAACAGTCCGTAAAGTACCCGGCGTAAGGCTGTCATGTAAGGGGGGGGGGGGGGGGGGGGGGGGGGGGGTTTAACAGTACAGCACATTCGTGGGTACCCTCCTGCAGCGGAGACAGCTGGGGAGGGGGGAGGGTGTGTGCACATGATGTTGACTCCTGTGTATGTATGCGTTTTGAGAGGGGAGAAGATTTGCCTCTTCCTGGTTGCAGGGTTGATTGGTGTGTGTGTGTGTGTGTGTGTGTGTGTCCCATGCATGTTTATGTGCGTGTGTGGTGTGTGTGCGTGTGTGGGGGCGGGGGGGAGAGGGGGGGTTGGCGGTGGTAAAGCTCTGATTAATTCCTCGCTGCTTTCGTAATGAAACTCCCCACGGAGGACGGGGAATGGCCCGCAAAAGGGTCCCAGTGGAAATCACACCTCTTTCCGCTTTGATTACTAGAGTGAGGGTGCACCAGGCCTGGCTTCCCCCTGCATCCTGAGCAGAGGAAACTAATCCATCCATCCAACAGAGAGAGAAAGAGGGAGGGGGAGTGAGAGAGAGAGAGAGAGCAAGGTGGGGAGAGGGAGAGGCCAAGAGAGATAGAGAGAGAGGGGGGAGAGAGGCTGAGAGAGGCCGGGGTGGGGGGAGAGGAGAGAGTGGGGGAGACAGAGAAGGGGTGAGACGAGGGAGAGAGAGGGAGAGAGATAGAGAAGGGGAGAGAGATGGACAGAGAGGGTGGGGGAGAGTGAGAGGAAAGAGGAGAAGAGAGGAAGAGGGGAGCGAGGGGGGGGGGGGAGAGCTCGAACTGAGAGATTTTTGATCGACCAGCCTGGAAGTGTACTTAGAGATTAGATGACAGCGCAACGGCAAACGTCAAAGTTGATCTGTAAGTGTTTTGTTGGGAAATAGAAACACAAATGTGATTATGCCACTTCCTCTGTTCTAGGAAAAGGCACCATTAATTTCCAGATATGAGTGCGGCTGTCCGTGTGATATTGCCCGAAGTAGTGACAGCTCCTGTTTCTGTTTGCGAGGCTGTAGCCTCCTACACTGGGAAGTGTTTATGCTTTATCGTCCATTTTATATGCCTCTACTGCATGCTTTTAAAAAAATTTTTTACAGCCATTTTGTTTATTTGACGCTCAAAACGAGGGTTACAGAGTTCACGAAGTAGGATCCCTTTGTATTTCTGGGTGTGCCTTTCTCATATGAGCGTCACTGTTTCTGCTGCAGTACCACATTTAGGCCTGCAGGGCCTCCACTCGAATAAGCCGGTCATGGGAACGTGTTCGTTTTAGCTCTCCTGTTGTGTGCAGGTGCAGGTGGAACTGGAGAGGCACACTCACTTATGTCATATTGGAGATCAAAATTAGAAAAAGGGAGAAATTGCTTTTAAAAAATGCCCCCCCCCAAAAAACTAACAAAACAAAAAAAACACTTTAAATTAGGCATGTTCCCTGGGTACTTACATATACATAGGTCAGTATTTATTACATGTACAGAGATTTCTATTTATTACATATGCATAGGTCTGCAGTTATTACATATACATAGGTCTGCATTTATTTCATAAGAATTAGTCTACATTTATTACATATGCCTAGAGCTGCTTTTATTATTTATTTTCTGTTATTTGCTTTACCTCTCGTCACATCCCAGACTGTAATGTAACACTGCAAGGCTCCTTCTGAAGAAAATATTAATGATTAATATCACAACACTTTTCAATGTCGGAGAATGAAAACAAATAAGATTATTGGAAAGAGACTTAGAGAATGAAAGAAAGAAGAGTAGAGAGAAAGGGTTTGCATGAGAGAGAGAGAGAGAGAGAGAGAGAGAGAGAGGCAGTGTCTAATTTCACACATTCATTCATCTAGACAGACAGCGGTTTTGGATGATATCCAAAGCGGAGCTGTGTTCTAAAAATATCGAGTTTAAAGATTGCGGTTTTTTTATTTTATTTTTATAGATGCAGTCGGTATTGTGAGGCCCGATCGACCTCCTGTGCTTTAAAAAGCCGCCTTCCCAGAAATCATTTCACCTCCTCCGACGAGCTAAACGCGAGCGCGGGAGAGGAGGCATCTCGCCTTTCAGTGCAAAACAATGAGCGGCGATTCTGAATGCTGTCCGCGCGCGCCCAGAACATATGCAGCCTGCTGCTCCGGGCTGCACGCGCCGGATCCACACGGATTCTGGGTTAATATTTAAAAAGATCGGATCCATCCAATCCGTAGTAATATAACCGCTTTAAACAACTTGCTGCGTTCTCACGTTCCAATTTGCTATCTTTACGCAAAAGGATTGATCGCGGTTTTGTTAAGTGACAAGGTGTCACTTCTTGAGCAATGTCTAAAACTTAAAATCGTTCATTTTTCCTATGACATTGTAAAACACAATGGCACTGAAAGCCAGAACTGCACCCTTAATCCTGAATCTGAGAAGTAAAAATAAATAAATAAATAAATAAAGAGAATCAACACACTACCTGCCGTGTTCTCACCTAGGGACTAGAGACACGGAAGGTAAACGGGAGCACAAAGCAGAAATAGCACCCCCACCAAATAAAGCCTGGAGTTCTTAGGGAAATGTGACAGCCGATTCTTCCCCCCGCCCCCCCTCCCCCCGGTCCCAGCTCGGCGAGTTCCTCAGTCCCCACAGCTAAGCATCTGGCCTCAACATCCACAAAGTAAAAAAATAACTAATGTTAGAACTGAGAAAGAGAACAGTGTGTGTGTGTGTGTGTGTGTGTGTGTGTGTGTGTGTGTGTGTGTGTGTGTGTGTGTGTGTGTGTGTGTGTGTGTGTGTGTGTGTGTGTGTGAGAGAGAGAGAGAGACAGAGACATAGAAGGAGACTTCTGTTCATTAGAATCGAGCTGCTTGTCCCACATGCTTCCCAATAAATAACGAACAGCAGTCAGCACATTTGGACTTAACAGATGGCCCTGACCTTTGATAGTGCGGCTGGAAACTCAGATGGAGAGAAAGAAAGTAAGAGAGAGAGAGAGAGAGGGACAAACCAAGAAAGAAAGAAAATGAGGGAGCAGTGAACAGAATTGTGGTGGGCTACCGAGATTTAGTTATCTCCATGGAGATGTCACTATGGAGACCTCAGGTATGTGCTTAGTGTGCATGTGCATGTGCGTGTGCTTGCCTGTGTGCGTGCGTGTGTGTGTGTGTGTGTGTGCATATGTATGGGTGTGTGTACGTGTGCATGCCTGTGTGTGCGTGTGCGTGTGTGTGTGTGCTTGCCTGTGTGTGTCTGTGTGTGTGTGTGTATGTGCATATGTATGGGTGTGTGTGCATGTGCTTGCCTGTGTGAGTGTATGTGCATATGTATGAGTGTGTGCGCGTGTGCTTGCCTGTGTGTGTGTGTTTGCATGCTTGCCTGTGTGTGCGTGTGCGTGTGTGCTTGCCTGTGTGTGTGTGTGTATGTGCATATGTATGGGTGTATGAGTGTATGTGCATATGTATGAGTGTGTGCGTGTGTGTGTATGTCTTGGAAGGGATTATGCTACTTTTATGCCTAATTTTCCTTTATTAAACTTCCTTGGTCATATTTTGATCCTTGATAACATATTTATAAAATTTTAATGTATATTTTATGAGTTAACTGAACAAATCAGCGCACAACAAAAGAAAAAACTGATGCACTGAAAACTGTAAGAAAATACTAAATAAAATAAGAAATCATAAGTCAACAACAAGCAGAACTGGCAATCTATGAATAATTAATAATTTATTTTGCTTAAATGTCCACAGTCTGCTTCTAATAAAACTCTTTTTTATGTATTGTATTTCATTTTAATGTCTGGTAAGTAAAGAGGCTGTGCTCATAGGGATTTTGAATAGGGTTTTATGTATCTTTGTAATACAAGGCATAGTTAAAAAGGCAATCTCTTGTAACCTTCATGTTATAAAGAAACCAAATTAGCTATTAACCATGGAATATATCCATTTTAGAACAAATTCATGAGCATGGAACTTTATTTTTCTATTTTTGGCTTTCTAAATAACATTTGAAATAATATTTAAAAAAATTTCACAAAAAAAAAAAACAGAAAAAAGAAAAAAACTTTCAGCCGTAACATTCTAATCAGAAAGATCTTGAGTTGCATATCAGACATTTTACAAAAAGAACTTGTCTCAGGTCATCGTAGAGGGTAAGCTCCATAAAACTCAAATTGAGTTTCATTGTTCTTTCATTTTCATTTTTCTTTTTTCTTCAGGTATGGTGGTAAACCGGTCCTTTTTCAGGTGCTGCAGGCAGAATGGCTGCTCGCAAATTCACTCATGACTTCTCATCAAAAAGTCACCTGGCCGATTCTCCTAGTCATTGCGAAACAACGTTGATTGGATTTTTAAAAAAAAATCATAATACTTTATGAATTATTTCAACACGTACCGAAAATCAATTTCGACAACAAATTGCAACAGCAAAGAAAAGAAGTAAAACCTCGAGCCCTTGGGTGGCTGTGAGTAGTAGCCCAAGCGGAAACCCTGTTTGTAAGTCAGGCGTGTTAGTTACGCTGGTTTCCATAGACATACCACAGCTCTTCTTTCTTCACGCGTCTCCTAACCCACTCGTCTCCGTCGCTGGGTAAACGCGGAGCGAGCTTGTTTATGCCTATGAAGCCCCGCCTGGCTCAGAGCGTTTCGTTCGAAGCGATTCTTGCCGCTCTAAACACCCGCAACCTTGCCCGGGAACTCGACGGACGCGAGATCTGAAGACGTACGGTGTAGCCAGTGCTCTTCACAATATTTCATTTTAGCCCCAAACAGACCCTCAAAGCGGCAAGAAATCTGCTCAGGATGTGTTATTGCCATCAAATGTTGCGTGTTCAACAAAATGAATAAATAAAATAAATAAACCAAGGCATTTGTATGACCTTGTGTGTGAGAGTTTGTGAGAGTTGCATTGCAGCAACAAAAAAAAAGAGATACAGATTTATTTCAATTGCCTTCTTTTTTTCCCAAGGCGAAGACTCAATTTTCGGTAGAGAATGACAGCCCGGCTAAGTCACGACTTTTACATGAGTGCAGTTACATCACTGGGCGTCGATGTGGGCGGGTCAGGGTGGGCCATGGCCACCTAAATAATGGCCCCGCCCATTTACCTCAGCTGAACCACCACACCCAGTTACGATAGTCCACCTAGGTAGGTCTAACTCACCCAGCTCTCTGCAGGCCCAGCTATATATATCTAGTCTGTTGGAGATCAGAACACTAATTTAGTCAGGACAATGGCAAGCATTGTTGGGCTGAATGGCCTGTTCTTTTCATTATGTTATGTTGTGTTGTGTTGTGTTATGTTGTGTTATGTTGTTGTGTTGTGTTGTATTATGTTATGTTGTGTTGTGTTGTGTTGTGTTGTTATGTTGTATTGTGTTATGTTGTGTTGTGTTGTGCTGTGTTATGTTGTGTTGTGTTGTGTTGTGTTGTGTTATGTTGTATTATGTTATGTTGTGTTGTGTTGTGTTGTGTTGTTTTGTTGTGTTGTGTTGTGTTGTTGTGTTATGTTGTGTTATGTTGTTGTGTTGTGTTATGTTGTATTATGTTATGTTGTGTTGTGTTGTGTTGTGCTGTGTTGTGCTGTGTTGTGTTGTTGTGTTGTGTTGTGTTGTGTTATGCTATATGAATATTTCTGGTTATGCTGCTGTACATTAACTGTATGCCCATACATGTGTGCAGCTGCTTGACCTCCCATACGAGCGTCACTGAGTGCCTGTGTTCACCACGCTGAAAATGGGAACAAAACAGATTGTTCAATAAATCCATTTCCTGCATGTTTTTTCATGTTTTTATATTGAGTCGGCTGCCATGATGATTTACTTCTTTTTTTTACCGGATTATCAGACAATTCATGTATCTGCTTCTGGTGCCACTGGGGTTGGTTATGTGGCAGTGTAGTATAATGGGTAAGGAACTGGTCTTGTAACCTGAAGGTCACCAGTTCGATTCCTGGGTAGGACCCTGCCATTGTACCCTTGAGCAAGGTACTTGACCCGCATTGCTTCAGTATAAATGGATGGAATGTAAATGCTAGGTCGAATGTTGCGTAAGTCGCTCTGGATAAGAGCGTCTGCTAAATGTCTGCAGTGTAATGTGATGTGACAGTTTGCTGTAATTTGAGCTTTCACTTTGTGTACTACTAGTCTGTATTAAGAACGTGGGATATTGACGACACTAAAACAGGTTCTGAAGGTCATTTTCCTTCTTGGTGACGACAATAATGGCAGCATAGAGCATTCAAGGCCACAGCTGCTTTTCACTCCACGTTTTCATTTTTGATTTGAGGAGCTGAATCACTGAGGTATAAACTGAACAGTGGTAAAGTGAAGCTCCAAATACTCGCTGGGGGGTTATGCTGTGTGCAGTGGGCAGCTCCAGTGGGAATCACTGGAGAGTCACGCACAGTACGGACTTACTTCCGGGGCCTTACTTTTTTGGTTTGGCTGAGGGTGTGTGTCTTCTGTGTCTTTTGTGTATGTTTGTGTGTGTGTGTGTGTGCATGTATGCGTGTGTGGGTGTGTTTGTGTGTGCATGCATGTGTGTGTGTGTGTGCGTGTGTGTGTGCATGTGCATGTGCATATGCATATGCATGTGTGTGTGTGTGTCTGTGTGTAGGTGTGTGCATGCATGTGTGTGTGCGTATGTGTGCGTGCACTACCCTCAAGACCACTGAGCTGAAAACATTAAATGAATGAAATAGTCGTAAAAGAGAGGTGTCCAAAAAGTGAGGGATTGGGACGGTTGTGTAGATCAGAGGTTCCTGAACCGGTTCCTGGAGATCTACCGTCCTGTAGGTTTTCACTCCAACCCTAACGAAGCACACTCCTCACTCAGCAGCTTAGAGATCTCACTCAGCTGCTCATTCAGCTGCTCATCAGCAGAGCCAGGTGTGGCGAATTTGGGCTGAGACGGAAACCTGCAGGGTGGCAGAGCTCTCCGGAAGCTGTGCTGGGAACCGCTGGCGTTCTCCACGGGTCAACCAGAAGAGCGCGGTCAAACCGAAGCAGGTTGGACATCATTACATTACATTACAGGCATTTAGCAGACGCTCTTATCCAGAGCGACTTACACAACTTCTACATAGCATTTTACATTGTATCCATTTATACAGCTGGATATATACTGAAGCAATGCAGGTTAAGTACCTTGCTCAAGGGTACAACGGCAGTGTCCTACCCGGGAATCGAACCTGCGACCTTTCGGTTACAAGCCCAGTTCCTTACCCACTGTGCTACACTCCGTCCACATCAGAGAGCTTCAGGAGTCAGGTTCCCAGGACTGGTGACAAGTTCATCCCAAAGTGGCGTTGCTTCCTCCTGCATTCCAACCATCCCAAACTGCACCCCCGCCCAACCCCCCCACCACCCCCACCTCCTCCCTGACCCCCATGTACTGTATCACCCCTTCAATCTCTCTCACGCACACCCCCCCCCCCCCAGCATTTGATCATCCCAATTCATATTCGCCATTTCTCCCTCCTCTTCTCCCCATCTCCCGGGCTACAGAGACACAATAAATATGTATCAGGGCTCCACTGGGCTGACTTATTGTTCTTCGGTAACCGGCTCAGCGGAGATACAGGCTAAATTTTCACTGCGCATTCAGTCCCTGTGAAATGGGAGACTAATGTGAGTCTGTGGCCCTCTCCAGTGATCTCTCTCTCTCTCTCTCTCCCTCTTTATCTCTCTTTCTCCCTCCCTCTCTCTCTCTGTCTCTTCAGTCATTTTCCTCTCCTACTCTCTAGTACATCTCCATTTCTTTAGGTTTCTCTCTTTCTTCCTATATATATATATATATATATATATATATATAATATATAATTTGTGGGAGAGACGATGTGACTTGTGAAGTTTCCAGGCAGTCTTATATTGTTTGTGCCTTTTTTTTTTTTTTTTTACTGATAATAATAATTTCATCAAGAACTGGGGTGGGGTGGGGGAGGGGTTCTAAAGAGGGCTGTTTTTTTTTTGGTTGGGGGGGTTGCCTTCTTGTGTGAGGCTCCACATTACCCAATGACAGGAAGATTGGTTTCCCTGAACTGGCATGTAATCAATTTAAACCCACTTCATTACAACAAGGAAGGGGGGGGGGGGGGGGGGGGGGGGGTCAGTTAGAACATGTAACATTTAATGGACGATCAACTTGGACGTCTTTTTCTGTTCTCAACAGGCTGAGTTGTTCCAGAGGAAACTGTTTGCATTTTAAAAGCCGCAATAAATTATTTTGTCTCAGATTGCTTAGCGATGCGCTTTCACACACAACACAGCCCCCCCCCCACCACCACCCCCGTGCGAAACACGGTGCCGTCCGTATTACCCAAATCCCCCCCCCCCCGCCCCATTAATCTTTACCTGAGGATCACTTACTGGTTGTCAGGGTGACGTCTGTCACATCTGGATCTGCATTTACACCTTCATTCAGCTGCCAGCTGTGATTGGCTGCGAGTGGCTGTGAGTCGTTTGGTCATGCGACGATAACAGTGTTAGTCAGCCTCAAAGATGTGTCCACATGTCCACCACCGCCCCCCCCATCCCTGCCACCACCCTCGCACCTATCCCCGCCCCCCTACCCTCACCCCCACCCCCTGAACACCTGAGGCTGGGTCACACACCTTCATACCTGTACACTGGACCGGAGTAACACACACAATTGTATGTACACCTGCCCTGTTGCTCTGCATAAACCCTAGACACCTGCGCAGACACCTGCGCAGAGCTGCTCCAATCAGAGTGCAGGACTCACAGCTGGAGCCTCCCATTTCAGCACACAGTCACAGCTCCGGGGATTAAACATGCAGGATTATGGGGGGTTTGTCTCGTTCTCATGCAGTTCCACCATTAAGGCGTTCCAGCACTGCGTGCTGACAAACACGTCCTCGAACAGGAGATGCGCACGTAAACAACCGCACAGAACGCATACCCAGACACGCGCGCGTATGCAAACGTGGATCGAAACACACACCGAAATAGCCACCATGCAAATGGAAAAGGAAAAATCTAATATAGTGTATATCCTGGTGCTTTGAATTTGACAGGATTGTGTGTGTGTGTGTGTGGGCATGTGTGTGCATGTTCTGCATGCGTGTGTGTGGGTGTATGTGCGTTTGTCTGTGTATGTGTGTATGTGTGTGTAGATGCATGTGTGCGTATGTAAGTGCATGTGTGCGCACGTGCATTTGTGTGTGTGTCTGTGTTTATGTCTGTGTGTGTGTGTAGATGCATGCGTGTCTGTCCGCATGTTTGCGTCTGTGTGTGTGTGTGTGCTACACGTGTGTGTGCGTGTGTCTGTGTGCGTGTGTGTGTGTTGGTGTGTGTGTGTGTGTGTAGATGCATGTGTGGCTGTCCGCATGTTTGCGTCTGTGTGTGTGTGTGCTACACGTGTGTGTGCGTGTGTCTCTGTGTGCGTGTGTGTGTGTGTTAGGGGTGGGGCCATAGTACAAACACAGGGATTACACAGCTACGGGACAGCAAGAGGACGCTGCCGTCTCTCCACCACCTGTCTACCTAAAGCAGCCGGAGCACGAGCAAACTGCCGTTTATAAAAGAATTGTCTTTTCTGTTCTGTTCAAGGCCTTTTTTGCAGCTGTGTGTCCAGTTCTTCCCCTGGGATTAATACCTCTAACGTGAGCTTTGTTATATTTAAAGGAGACGTGGTTACTGGTAATCTGCAAGCCCTCAGGCAGACAGATCATTGCTGATATGAAATCTCACTCTGTGTTTGTCTCAGTCTCTGTGATTTAGGTTTGTGTTTTTGCTGTGGGGGTTCCCCCCCCCCCCCCCCCCCGGGCTTTGGTTAACTCTGACCTTGCAGATCAGTACCATTTTGAGACAGATTTTGGGTCTGATAAAATAAAAATTTTAATGTTTTTATTTGCTGAAAGGGCCAGCTGTGCATAAACGCACTGGCGCTGACCGTAGGTGCGGCCGGCCCCGAGGTTATCCTTGACAAACAAATCTTTGATTCAAAAACAAACAGCTTTATTTACTCCCACATCTGGCCCAGTGAACAGCGCGGAGCTGGAGCGGAATGGGAATCGGAGGCGTTGATGTGGAGGTCGATGGATCCGGGCCAGAGTTTCTCTAGTTTTCACTCGTTCACTCGGCGGGCCGACGGGGTGGAAGTTCGTCCGGGTTCATGTTGGCAGAACGGCATCTAACGTTCACCTGCGGGTCCTCTGTGTGAGCCTGCCAGAGAGGGAATCTAATTAAACGAACATTCCGGAGCATCTAGCTCTAACGTAACAGCTGTACCTCGTGGACCCTGTACACCCAGGACCACTGCAACGGAGGAGCAAACAGGTCACACAGTACCACAGGAGAGCGAGCAACTATTTTACACTCTACAGACCACACAGTGCTGCAGTAGAGTGAGTGAGTATTTTACACCCTACAGGTCACACAGTACTACAGGAGAACAGGTGACTATGTTACACCCTACAGGTCACACAGTACTACAGGAGAACAGGTGACTATTTTACACCCTACAGGTCACACAGTACTACAGGAGAACAGGTGACTATTTTACACCCTACAGGTCACACAGTGCTACAGGAGAGCTGGTGACTATTTTACACCCTACGGATCACACAGTACTACAGGAGAACAGGTGACTATTTTACACTCTACAAATCACACAGTACTACAGGAGAACAGGTGACTATGTTACACCCTACAGGTCACACAGTACTACAGGAGAGCTGGTGACTATTTTACACCCTACACGTCACACAGTCCTACAGGAGAGCTAGCGACTATTTTACACCCTACAGGTCACACAGCACTACAGGAGAGCTAGCGACTATTTCACACCCTACAAGTCACACAGCGCTACAGGAGAGCTGGTGACTATTTTACACCCTAAAGGTCACGCAGTACTACAGGAGAGCTAGCGACTATTTTACACCCTACAGGTCACATAGCACTACAGGAGAGCTAGCGACTATTTTACACCCTACAGGTCACAGAGTACTACAGGAGAGCTGGTGACTATTTTATGACCTACAGGTCACACAGTACAGCCAGGATTTGGTTCTGAACCATGGGAGGGTATCACTGCCCCGTGAACCAGTGGATTAGCAGGATAACCCACTCATGAGCCCCAGTAGGATGATCTCAGACTTTTATGGCTTCTTCATTTCGTCTGTACACAGAAGACAAAGAAAAATGTCACTGCAATTAATTTCTAAGATTCTCCCCAGTCTCTCATCAAATATTGAACTCTATTTCTTGCGCTGTGCCATATAACGGCAGGCTCCCTCCTCAGTCAAGCCCACCGACTTATTATCTATCCAAATATCAATCCAGGCAAAATGAGAGCCATCCAAATGAGCCGCCTCATGTTCCCCTCAGGTCACCCCTACCCCACACTCCACTTGGCTTTGGGAGACCCGTCAGGTGTTCGGGTTTTTCACGTCGTTCTAGAATCCGCGCACGTACCCCCATCACATTGTCAGGGTGGGGTGGACAAACCCGCATCGGCGCAAGCTGGGGCAACATAACAGTCCTGAGAATCCACCCAAATTCAGGGCGTCGCTGCAGTCTGCATAACATCGGATGCTTCAGTATATACGCTGTGATAAATGATGGGTGACACGTAAATAGGGTGCTACCCCGATCCACTCACAAATTTTAAGGCTCCTAAAGACCATCTGCTCTCATGCCATATATATATATGTTAATATATATATGCGTATGTTTCTTATACGTTCTCGCTCTCTTCCTCCCTATCCAGCAGTCCTCCATTCTCTTCAGGCCGCCATTTTATACGTGCATATCTGTGCATCTCTGTAAGTCTTTCTCTCACCACCAGTAATCATCTCTGGTGGGAAGTGGAAAATTATTTTCT
This sequence comes from Anguilla rostrata, assembly GCF_018555375.3. NCBI lineage: Eukaryota > Metazoa > Chordata > Actinopteri > Anguilliformes > Anguillidae > Anguilla > Anguilla rostrata. The sequence goes on along the minus strand of NC_057937.1, from coordinate 59,257,885 downwards.
AGACTTCGTTGTTTCTTGAAGTTCTCTCCCCTCGATGTATATATTCATAAAACTCACATTAGCATAGAGCGCCATTTGACATATTTTCTTGGCAGCTGCTGTCTGCGTCGATATCGACCGTAAAACAAGCAAGAATGTTAAACCCAATATTTGCCATCATTACTTTCTCTGGAGAAATGTTCTTTCCACCTCTCTAATTTTCTGCGGGGATTAACTAAATGTGGTTATGGGAAAAAAAGGGCTTTGATTAAAGACTAAAAAAGAGTTGACATTGCTCTGATTCCAGCTTGTGTCAAAATATTATATTATTCAGCGAGGGATATGTTGAAAATAAATTTTAATATATTTTTAGGGATTCCTGTGAATTTAATCACTTACAATATTCACAGCATAATGACTTTTTTATGTGCTGCTTGAAACAATATAAGGAAACAATATGCAGGCTTAATAATTCTGAACACTGAAGATTTTCTGAATATAAAAAAAGCAAGTTATGTTCCTTGAGAAATTAGGAGTAGGGAAATGGGGGAAATCTATTTGTCTCTTATTTGCAGCGCAGTCCATAAGTATTTGGACAGTGACACAGTTTGTGTTGCTTTGGCTCTCTGCTCCAGCATATTGGATGTGAAAATGAGGTTTAAGTGCAGACTGTCAGCTGTAATTTGAGGGTATTTATATCCATTTCAGGTGATTGGTGTAGGATTTTCAGCCCTTTTATATATATATATATTTTTTTTTTGGGAACCAAAGTAATTGGACAAATGAACATAATTGTAATTAATCCTAAAAAAAAAAAAAAAAACTCATGAATAAAAGCTAATTCATATTAGGGCCAAGTGTTACATTCCATTTACACCCATGCTTAGAAGAGTAAGAACCATGGTTCCCACATGGAAGATATTACGTAGATAAAGAATATTGTCTTATTGTATGTTGTTTTTTTTTTTTTTTTTAAATCATGCTTTCATATGTAAAGAAAACTTACTAAATGTGTGGGTTTTTTTCTCTCAAATATTTATCTACCGGGTATGACTGTATGGAGAAAAAAAAAACTTGAGAGCGTTTAATCTGTGCTTCTCAGCACTTCAGTTGGTTTGAAACAAGACGGTCTGCCTTTACAGTTGCGCTCTGCGCAGTGTTCTACAAAGTACCCGCCCCTCTTGGGGCACAGCGAGGTGATCTAAAACTTAGCTGCGAGCACGAGATCAAATAAGGCGCATACGTAGGCTAGACGTAGGAACGTAGAGGAGAATTTGCCCATGCATTGTTTTCACACGTGTGCTAAGTTGAATGGGGATGACAGGGGCAGGGGTACACCTTCTGTCAAGTTTTAGGTGTGTGCATCTGCAGCGCAAGAGCACATTGAAGTGTTTTCAAAAGAAATACCTGCAGTGACCAGAGAGAATCAGTAAGCCTACTTCCTACAGAGCTATTGTAGACTAGCTTCCAACATCACGAAAAACACACAGAATTTTAGTACAATTTCACATGGCTACACAAGAACATCCGAAACATAGGGTACCATGTGCGGGATGGGAAATTAACACCAGCCACAAGCCACCAGTCCAATGCTGGTCATTTTTATCTGGGGCTGGAGAAGTTTGCCTACACAACCAACCACTTTGGCAGCTAACCATCCCTCACTTTGAGGTCCTGTTCTATTTCTTCCCTGATTACGTGCCTTTTTAAATAACTGATAATAATGATATGTGAAGTTCTAACACACGTTTGTGATACTGTATTGCTAACTTGAATTGTACCATAAATCATACTCTTTGGGAAAACATAACGTTACAATTAATACACGTGTTTATGTTTGCCAATGTTACTGTTAATTTACTCTTTTCTTCATATTATAGACGGAGGACATTGCAATTCGTACACAACTCCCTTTTAATTAAATGTGACCTCATTCATTTGAATGTTCTTGTCTAGGTTACTTGCCTAGCAAACGTCTGGAAAATACCATCATTAGACACGTAGCGCCCTCCAGCGGTTACGTTTCCTGGACGTTGTTTGGGACCGTTAGAGACGCATCAGTCGAAATGCTATGTGCGCTCACAAATTCAGAGAAATCCCTTACGCTTTCCCCCAAGCAAACATGGTTAGGAGTTTGAGATGTTGGAGTGCGCCTCTCACTGGCGATTTACTGAAGATTCGCAGAAAGTTGTGGGTGTCCTGGCGCCATTTCGGATCTAACGAAGACTGGTCCTTTTAGCTCTAGAAGATTAGGGAAATCTAGGAACCAACATGGAAGCAAAGATCTTTGGCTAACCAAAGTTATCAGCAAGGAGCGTCTATTGGTATCCAGGAAGTGAGCTCACAAGTGGTTCGTGTGGGTCTGTTTCTGTGGTCGAAAAAAGCCGAGGTCCTCCCAAAAAACTTCTGCACAAAAAAGGTGGACCAACGCGAAAACAGTTTTGGGGCAGTCAACAAGAAGCTGATACAGATTATTGTGCAATGTCGGAGGCTCTGTACCTGAACACCATACTTTTCGTTGCAGTTTGTCCAAGGTGCTATTGTTCTTAAACATAAAATAGACGGAAGGACAAATACTTGCCAAACAAATGGATTAAAGTAAAAAAAAAAAAAAAAAAAAATAAAAAAAATGGAGAGAGCAGCTGAGAGTGGGGTGAGGAGGTTGGCGCTAGCAAATTCTGAAATCTTGCTTTGTTTTTCGATACACTGCATCTAGCAAGATAGCTTGTTAAAATCCTAAATAACTTCAAGAGGGCGGTAAGTTGTATTTTTAAGCTATATTTTATTTGAAAGACCGTTTTCTCTCGGGGGGGGATTGGTAACTAGTTGTTACTAGACAAATGTGTTGCTATGCGGTTAGCTTAAGTGGCACGATAGCTAGCTAGCTAGTCTACGTTAGCTAAAGTTAACTAAAATGTATTTGAGTCGTGATAAATCCTTCGGGATGTGAAGTAATTTATACTATTAGTCTAAGTGATGTCGTGAAACGCAAGCTGTGCGCTCACAAAAACGTAGTCTACAACATTGAAAAAAGAAATGACTGAACAAGAGTTTGGAATATTTTGTAATATGGCCTAAGTTTTCATGTTAATGTCATAATTGGAAGGACAAGAGTCAATGTCGTTGCTAGCCAACTACCACAGATAACGACATCTAACGTTAGCCCGCTAACTTGACACGGCCTTGCTAAAGTAAAGATAGCGTTAGCTAGCTGCTAGCTGGATAGGCTTCCAGGAAAGTTTTTGGACATGGTCAGGCCATGAGTCGTAGTTGGCCAATTGAAATGTTTTAGTGTATTTTAAGTGGCGACTAATTATTTGCTTGCGGGTTAGCCAGCGAAACATCGTGTAAGTTTTTTTCAGCTAGCTAGACAGACTAGACTCTAGCTAACTGTAAAAATACATAAGATAGAGTATCGTTATAATAGCGTTACCGTTACACCGTTAAAGGTCATATCAGTCGCAAGTTGCTGTAACTAACATAGCTAGCGAGCTGTATTTTTCAAAGAACCAGTGATTTGCACTCTAGTCTAGTGTATTTATAAAAATAGATTCGTATGGTCTAGCTAACCTGTTTACATGCGATCCGGCGTTAGACTAACTTTTTGCTAGGTAGTTAAATTGAAGAAGGGGTTAATGTAGTCTACATTCTCTCTAACTTGTTAACGGCTACTTGCTAGCGCTTGCTACCCGTCTTTGATAAAGGAACACTGAACGTGAGAATTTTAAGTAACAACTTGAAAGTAAGGCTATAAGTTGATGATAGATTTCTGTATTTGTCTGCTAGTAATATAGACAGTTTCATTATATGAAAGCCATTGTTGCTAACGCGTCGTCAAGAGTCAAAACGGTTAACAATATCCAATAGTAGGTCGTATTGCATGTCACGCTACAGCTACGCAGCTATGTAGCCTTCGCTCCGTCCTTTGATGTTGTAGTAACGCAGATCGCTAACACAATGTGACATGTTAGCAAATTTCCATGCACTTTTCGAAGTGAATTCATTAGCTTGCCAATACATGCAGCGTATTGCGCACTCTCTCTCTTTCTGGCGTACCCACACCCTCTACAATGTTTAAGAAAGGTTTGCTAGTTGTATGTCCTCACGTGCCAAACGAGTTTTATAAAACAGCCACTACCCCCGTTACTTTTTTTTCCAATTGCAGAACCCGCTCACTGTAAACGACGCAAAATCACGTTGCAGATGGATTTCTTCTTGCCTATCTGTGTCGATGACTCTTTTGCTCAAGTGAAACGTGTCTTTCGTTCGGCGCTACAGGTGGTTTGGGCGATGTAGAACTTGTGGCAACGGCCTTTTATGTGCGTAGTTGTTGCTTGTCCCGTTGACCAAAATAACAGATGGTAACCAATTGTACTTTTATTTTCAGGATTTTTTCTTTTTGTTGCCAGTTTTAGCAGCTTGTTGCCACTCTTACATTAGGAATTGGAACTTAGCTTGTTGCTTTGCAAGCGACTTGGGGAAGACCGAAGTTGGTTTGGGTTTTTTTTTGGGGGGGGCGCGGCCCAGATGCAGTGACCTCATGCCGTGCGGGCGATGAAGATGCTCTGCGACGCTGGGGGGGCAGGATCGTGACATGATGGGGTGCGGGAGGAGCAAGGTTCTCCCCGAGCCGCCCTCGGAAGTCCAGCTGGACCTGGTCAAGAAGGTGGAGCCCCAGGCCGGACAGGCCGCCGACCCCTACAGGCACTTCATCCGGGAGGGGGCCAGCGGCGGGGGCAAGGCGGGCGGCGGCGGCGGCGGCGAGAAGACCGGCTCGCCCTCCCCCCACCAGTCCCAGGGCCCCCCCGGCGGCCCGCCGGACCCGTCCGACCCGCGGCGGAGCAAGGCGGCCAAGTACCGGGCCAAGTTCGACCCGCGCGTGACCGCCAAGTACGACATCAAGGCGCTGATCGGCCGCGGAAGCTTCAGCCGGGTGGTGCGGGTGGAGCACAAGAGCACGCGGCAGCCGTACGCCATCAAGATGATCGAGACGCGCTGCCAGGAGGGCCGCGAGGTGTGCGAGTCGGAGCTGGGCGTGCTGCGGCGCGTGCGCCACGCCAACATCATCCAGCTGATCGAGGTGTTCGAGACGGCCGAGCGCGTGTACATGGTGATGGAGCTGGCCACCGGCGGCGAGCTCTTCGACCGCATCATCGCCCGCGGCTCCTTCACGGAGCGCGACGCCACGCGCGTCCTGCAGATGGTGCTGGACGGCGTGAAGTACCTGCACACGCTGGGCATCACGCACCGCGACCTCAAGCCCGAGAACCTGCTGTACTACCACCCGGGCGCCGACTCCAAGATCATGATCACCGACTTCGGCCTGGCCAGCACCCGTCGCCGGGGCAACGAGTGCCTGATGAAGACCACCTGCGGCACGCCCGAGTACATCGCGCCCGAGATCCTGGTGCGCAAGCCCTACACCAACGCCGTGGACATGTGGGCGCTGGGCGTCATCTCCTACATCCTGCTCAGCGGCACCATGCCCTTCGAGGACGAGAACCGCACGCGCCTCTACCGCCAGATCCTCAAGGGGAAGTACAGCTTCTCAGGGGAGGTGAGTGCCCCTGTGTCCCCCCGCTCTCTCCCTCTCTCTCTCTCTCGCTCTCTATCTCTCTTTCTCTCTTTCTCTCTCTCTCTCTCTCTCTCTCTCTCTCTCTCTCTCTCACTCTTTCTCTCTCTCTCTAAGGTAGTTGGGGAAGGTTCGGTGTTTCAGTGAAGGAACATCAAAAAGTCTTTCTTGCTCTTTTGCACAGTCTCTCTCTCTGTTAATCTCTCTCACTCTCTCTCTGTCTCCCTCTCTTTTTCTCTGTCTCTCTCTCCCCCGCTTTCTCTCTCACTCACTCCCTCTCATACTCTCTCACTCTCTGTCCCCCTCTCTCTCTCTCTCTCTTCTGTTCGCTCTCTTTGTTTCCATTTCTTCTCCTCTTCTCTTGTCTGTTTGACTTTATTTTCTTAAACTGCTGACGCACCCCAGGACTCCCCCCTTCTTCCAGGCCGGGTATACGCAGAAAAGCAGCTGTTTTTAGTTGCTCTTTTTTTTTTCTTTTTCTTCTTTTTCTTCTCTTTATTCCCAGGGAAGCAAAAAATATTTAAAAATCTTAGCTTTCAAATGTTCATTTGATTTTTAGCGTGCAGTTAGTTCACTTATTCACACCGGATTAAATACATTTTTTTGTCTAACTGCTGAAGTCGGGTATGAGATTTAATTTTTTGAAATAGGTTCCCCTGAGCTGTGAGACTTTTCTGTGTTTGTGCACAGCGGGGGGGAGGTGGGGGGGTGGGGGGGGGCAGGGATGTGTAATTTGAGAGGTCTTTGGGTGTACTGTTTGTGTGCGTGCGTGTATGTGCGTGCGTGTGTGGGTGTGTCGGTGTATGTGTGTGTGTGTGTGGCTGTATGTGTGTGTGTGTGCGTGTGTTTGGAGCTGTGTGTGTGTTGCTGTATGTGTGTGCGTGCGCACGTGTGTGTGTGTGTGTGTGTGTGTGTGTGTCAGTGTGTGTTTTTATTTTCACTGGAAAATAATTAAAGCCAAGGTTCTGGAAAACAGAAGTGCCGCGTATTCCCAGATTCCCAGGGAAGCCCCCTGTAAGCGTTCCGGTTGGCCATTTCCCGCACTCTGGCGGGCGGTCGGTCGGAGAGCGCGTGCACGGTTGCCATGGCGACAGACGAGTAGAGTTCAGGACCTCTGTGTCACGCCGTTTCCCCTCGCCGTGACCCTGCCTCGGCCCAGAAGCGGCTACGGCGGCGGCAGGGTGTTTGTCCAGCCGTTATCTGCGCGCCGCAGGTATTTGCTGACGCACATTGACCCCCCTTTTGAATGGGAGAAGCGCGCGCGGCGTCACGCCCGGGTTGCTGAGGGACACCGTCGCGCTGGTTAGCGGCGGCGGCGGCAGTGGCGGCTAAGGGTGGCCGCCGCCCCAGGCCGAACACGGGCCTGCGTTTCTCACGTCCGTGGAATCAGGATTGGAGAGAAGGCTGGACAGACTGGAATAAGGACCACACCTGCGCCTCTTCCTCAAACGGGGGGCTGCTGTTTGTGGGGTTCTGAAGGGGGGGAGGGGGGTGATCTGCGTTTTTGCTCTGCTGAAATATCGCCCTGCTCCCGGGCTGTCACACGGACCCGGGGGCTCATCAGGAGTGATGGCTCCCGTCCCGCAGTGGCAGGTTACCTTGATTAAAACGCAGTTTAAAAAAATAAAAAAATAAAAAAAGAAGAGAAAAAAAAAATTTGTTTTATGCGCAGTAATATATGCATGCCTGTTCAGGATCTGTGTGTGAGTGTGTATATGTGTGTGTGTGTGCATGCAAGTGGTGTGTGTGTGTGTGTGTGTGTGTGTGTGTGTGTGTGTCCGTGTGAGTGCGTGTGTCTGTGTGTGTGTGGCTATATATGTGTGTGTGTGTGCGCGTGTGTGACAGTATGTGTGTCTGAGTGAGTATGTGTGTGTGTGCCTGTGCCTGTGCCTGTGTGTGGGGGTTGGTGGGGTGCACTGGCATGCTGAAGATTGTGTCGTTTGATTTAGCTGAGGCTGATGGACTCAGATGTGATGGATGCTAAACCATGAAAAGTAATTTTGTGTCTAAAAAAATCTTGTTTGCTCATGATAATATGCATACATATTTTTAACCACTGCTTGGATAATAAATTAAAAAAAAACATGAAATTGTAGAGGATTATGGTAGTCCACTTTATAGTGGTTGAACGCACAAGTTACCTTCTCTGGCCTGAATCTGGTGGGTCTAATTCTGGATACCTTTTATTTTTTCTATTTTTATTAATACGCCTGGGATTCAGTCGTAATATTTTATCAAATCAGGTGTGTGGGGTGGTGGGGGGGGGGGGGGGTAATAAAGACCAACATGCATTATCTGGTTTTATATTTTACATGAATCTGCCAGTGACTGACGTAAATCTGATTTGTGGAAACCACCAACTGTTGTATCTGTGGTTAAATGCAGAAAATAAAGTTTATCCAGTGCATGATACTTTAAAAGTAGAAATTTCTGTTTGTCTGTACGAGATTGAGTTAAATGTAAACATGTAATTGGCACTGGAAAGAGAAGTAATTGTTCACAAGAGGCAACATATAGGGTACAGAGTAAATATAATTGGTCCTAAGATGGAGCCCTGGGGAACCCTGAGAACAAATGCCAGAGATTGTGCCAGACACATTGTCAGCATCAGAGACTGAAAAATCCCACCATATTCTGTAATATATTTTTAATTAGAATTTCATATCCATATAACCCATATTACACTTTTTAATAGTGGTATTATGATCATTTTCTTTATTAACTTCTGAAGTACTTTGAGCTACAGTGTGTTGTAATGCTGTTTCTAAAGACAAAGTTTATTTCTTCATAGTGAAATTCTTGCATGGAAGCTGTGGCTGGCTGAACTGAGCCAGCATGTTTTGTTTTGTTCTATAGCTGCGTGTATTTGTTCTGTATTTAAAAAAGGTGTTTTTCCGTGGGTTGTCTGTGGCCTCAGAAGTAGGGTATTCAAATGATCGAACATGGTATTTTTGCTAAATACAACTCTGGAAAAAATTAAGAGACCACCCAATATTTCTTTTGAAGAAGAATCAGAATCACTCCACCAAATTGTTATGGTTAAACCCTTCCTAAGGAAGACATAGTTAGTTTTATTATTTATTTATGGATATAAACTTGTTTAGTTTGTATTATTCAGTGTGAAACAACTGTGCATGACCAGTTGTAATTTCCTGTAAATAAATGTTCCGAATGACAATATTTTAGTTGGTCCGCAGTTCTTGAAAGAATATAGGAAGTTGAATTTCACACAGACACATACCCATAAACCGTGAGACTTAAGATTTGATGTGGCCTCTTCATATTTTCCAGCAATGTTTTTTGATTTGCTGCAGAGAAGTCCATGTTCAACTCAAACCCTTTTCAGCAGGAACATTGATATTGATTATTCTATTGTGTAGCTCTTAGTGTTTATTTTCATGAATTCATGGGAAGAAATAAAATGTGCTAAATATGCTGAAGCTTTTTCTTAGATTTTTATTTTATTAATGCTGATTCCAGTAACAGACTATTGATCTTACGCTTGAATAATATTTGCATAATCAAATGTTCAGTCACCTGTAATCAGGAGCAGTTAGGGAGGAATCTCATTTCTGAAATTGTCTATTAAATTAAAAAAAGGTTGCGAATGAAAAATCGTTGGGTATAACAGACTTGATTTCCCTCTGGACGCGGGATTTATGTGCAGGAGAGAAACGACTGTGTCTGCGTGTTTTTTTTTTTTTTTTTTTTTAAACATAACTTTATTCCCCCCTCCCCCCACGCAGACTGGAAGTAATCTAGCCCGTGTGCCATCCGCGTGAATGTAATTTATCTGAGGGCTGTGAGTGAATCCTGCGTGTGGGGGGGGGGGGGGGACCTGTTTTTCACTGTATTACAACACCGAGTACAGCAGGTCACATGATCGTAGTGTCAGGGCTGCTGGTACGTTGCGAGAGCGATTTGCGTTCTTTTACATCACACGCTTGTCTGTGTTTAGTGTGTCCTTTTATCCACGGCGACATGCATAGATTGCAATTTTGCATACAGTTCGTGCAAATGAACTGTATGCAAAATTGCAATCCATGCGTGGTTCAGATTGCGTACCTTGCTTAGGGGCACTGTGGGGACTTGATCCCACAACCTTTGATTTAGAAACCCAGTTCCCTAGCCACTGTACTACAATGCTTGGAGCGACCCATTTTTTTTTTTTTTTTGGGCTGCCATCGTGCCAGCTGAGATGGTGGCGGCACTTCAAGACGACAAAAAAAGAAAAAAAAGCTTTTGGCTTCTTTTTAATCTTCCTTTCGTTCTTTAGTCCGTCCAAACGGGGCAGGGCAATAGAACCCCTGACGTCTCAGCCGAAGACGTTTTCAGGTGGATTTCGGTGGATTCACGCCCGGTCCGTTTCGTTTTAATCCGTTGTCTAAAAAGTGATCGATTTATCTCCATTCCACGTCTCTGCCATTGTGTGTGAGGGAATAGGGGGTTAAAACCAATCAGTGGAATGCCTGTACTTTTAATGCACATCAACACAATTGTAATGTGTGTGATCTGCAGTCAAAAATAAATTCTTTTCTTAAACCACCCCCCACCCCCGACACACACAAACCCCAGAGCCAGAGGAGGAAGCATGCGCCCCCGACACACACAAACCCCAGAGCCAGAGGAGGAAGCATGATTTTGACTTGTCGCAGGGAGGCTCTTTTTGAATGACCTTCAAGGTGCCTGAAAGGCCGGGATTGTGATTGGATGGAAATTGTGGTGTATTGTGATGTCACCGAGCTCATGACAGTCTTTCACTTTGATTGCATTTGTTGGTGACAGCAGTGGAGTGGTGTTCTGTCCACACCTAAATAATTGTCCCCCCCCCATCCCCATTATTCAAATGATGCATTCTGGGTAACCCCCCATGTTGTCACTGGCGACTGTTGCTGTGGCTCCACAGGGCATGGAGATTATCCAGGCTTTGAGTACGGCAGTGTTCTACTTGAACATGCATTTTTGAAGACCCCATTTTGGGTTTCTCTTTGCTGGTAACCGTCTGGTATTCAGTTTGACTAGTCACGTACCCGCTCGCCGTACCTAGGGGGCAGCGCTGAGCTCAGCTCAGCTGAAAATCGTTAGCCGCACGGCTGTTTGGGCAGCGCATCTCCAATTAGCCGAGGAGCTCGCGCTATCGCCTCACAGTGTTGAGCTCGTTAGAGCCCAATTAATCTCGCCACCTGACTCGACATTAAAAACACCTGGTTTCACTCGCACTCAAAATTGAAATTAACGACGGTTTGGTCGGTGTGCCGTAGGCAAGGGAAATCGCAGGTAAACAAACTGCAACGCGCCGCAAAGCTGATGGCATGTAATTGATTTTTTGGCGCATTTTAAGTGAGGAAAGTTTGTTAATATTCATACAGGGAGGGAAGTTCATTAAGTGTTCCTGTTGAATGCATTCAGCACTGTGAATGTTTTCTTGCTAAACTTCATGTCTTTGGGTCCTAATGTACTGTGAAACAGTTTGCCAAGAGTTTGGTTGGATGTACTGTACGCTTGCTCTGATTGGTCGTACAGTATAATGCAGGCCTTTTAACAGCCTACATACGCTTGCTCTGATTGGTTGTACAGTATAATGCAGGCCATGTGACAGCCAGCATACGCTTGCTCTGATTGGTTGTACAGTATAATGCAGGCCATGTGACAGCCTGCATACGCTTGCTCTGATTGGTCGCACAGTATAATGCAGGCCATGTGACAGCCTGCATAGGCTTGCTCTGATTGGTCGCACAGTATAATGCAGGCCATGTGACAGCCAGCATACGCTTGCTCTGATTGGTCGCACAGTATAACGCAGGCCATGTGACAGCCTGCATAGGCTTGCTCTGATTGGTCGCACAGTATAACGCAGGCCATGTGACAGCCTGCATAGGCTTGCTCTGATTGGTCGCACAGTATAATGCAGGCCATGTGACAGCCAGCATACGCTTGCTCTGATTGGTTGCACAGTATAACGCAGGCCATGTGACAGCCTGCATAGGCTTGCTCTGATTGGTTGCACAGTATAACGCAGGCCATGTGACAGCCTGCATAGGCTTGCTCTGATTGGTCGCACAGTATAACGCAGGCCATGTGACAGCCTGCATAGGCTTGCTCTGATTGGTCGCACAGTATAACGCAGGCCATGTGACAGCCTGCATAGGCTTGCTCTGATTGGTCGCACAGTAGAATGCAGGCCATGTGACAGCCATCCCATCGCTGGGTTTCATTTCAAGGCTGTTTTGCACGTGCCCTCGAGCAAGAAGGAAGGCCTGAACCTCTTCAGTAAAGAGCCTCATTTATAAATGCATAATATGTAAAAGGCATGTGGCTTTGTCACCCTGATTGCATGCATTGAGCAGAAAATATAGGGTCAGGGCTATGCTGTTGTCATGGGAACGGAGTTGAGGGCCATGTTCTCTGTCCCTCAGTGACCTGGGATTGGTGGCAGTGGTCGGCTGGTTTTTGTGTGTGCGCTGCAGCACTGGTCAGAATCACTGCACATGCATGATCAGCAGGTGTTCAGGTGTGTTGGTTTTACAGGAACATCGTATACTGGTGTGTTGGGTTTACAAGTACATCGAGTATTGCAGGATGTTGGAATTTACCATGGGGTTGGGGGGGAATTGGGGGGGGGGGGGCAGTGTGGGGGTGGGGGACGTTTATTTGAACTTTCAACTCATAGTTTGCTAAGGATAGCATATATTTCAAGTTCAGCAAGTAATAGTCACACTGATACATTAGCATGTATACTTTAGCTGTGTCAGTCTCTCTCCCCCTCTCTTTCCTCTTACGCAAACACACACACGTGCACGTACACACGTGCGCACACAGGCACATGCAGATACACGCACACACACGCTGGCAGCGGGTCGCAGGGACGGAGGCTTGGTACGCTGCCGCACTTGGTGTGTGTGCGTGTGTGCGTGTGTGCGTGTGTGCGTGTGTGTGTGTGTGTGTGTGTGTGTGAGAGAGAGGCCTCCTGGCTGCTGGCGGAGGCTGGGGCCTGTGTGTGTTTTGGCCTGACCGGCCGCGTCTCCCGCCTTCCCAGTCCCGCCAGGCCCAGTTCACGTGGCGGCGAGCCCTGTACAGACAGCGCTGCTCCAGACATGCGCCCTTCCTCTTCCCAAGGTCACCGGGTCACCAGGAAGGTCAAGTAAAAAAAAAAAAAGACAAAAAAAACTGTGTTCATTAAAACAAAAGAGCAGCTGCACATTTTAACACCTGCATAGGCGCACTCAGGAACGTATGGGTTTTCTGAACGCGCTGCATTTTGCACGTTTTCATTCACTGGGAGCTTTTGTGCAAAGAAACTTGCAAGAAAGGTCATTGCAAGGTCGTTAAGGGCGCACTAATAAACAAGGGGGAGTGTACGTGCCTGTGCAGAGGGAGTGCTGTCTGTAATTAGAGCGAAGCTGGCCGGACTCTAAAGGAAATCGTGGCTTAAATGCAGGAATCCTTGACACAGAGCTCTTGTACCAATCAATACGGCGGCAAATCAAAAGGAATTGGGAACTGAGTAAGCGGATAAAGTCTCCAGGCTGCCCGGGTGTGTTGTAGGATCTGAGGGGAGCCGTAACTGCCTGTGTCATTTTGAAAAAGAGGAGAAGAATGATGGTGAAAAATAGTGATCTTCAGAAGAACAGCACTGTGCATTATTTGATTGGCACTTGGTGGAAGGCGCGGTCTTGTTTGTAGCTGTAGCGCAGGGCTCTACGCTAACGTTTTTCCCAAGGAGCACATGTGCTCCTAAGTTGAAAAATTTAGGAGCGCCCTAATGCGCCCTCAATTCGTAGATGTGCCCCTAAATTATTTTCCAAGTTAGCACACATTGATTCTCAGGAGCAAATGCTCCTAAAATGGGAGCTCTGTAGAGCTCTGTAGCAGCACTAAAGCTGTGTAGTTTCTGTCTCATTCAGCTCATTCTGTACACAGCGGTGGTCATGTGACCAGCAGAGCATTATATATGTCAACATTATCGCATCATCCTCTCAGTTAGGCTGTGATTCATTCATCAGAACATTGTCACCATTAATTTCACAGCCGGTCTTGAATATTAATAAAGAAAAAGCAAGAGACATTATTTAACCCAGACACCGGTCGTTGGCAAGGGCTTAGTGGTGCCGTAATTCAGGGCGAACACTTTACGAATGCTGTTAAGATTATTGCGTTTAATTGACGACACATTAATATAAAGTGTGGTAAGAAGGGCTGGAGCAGGAGTTGTGGTTGTGGGCTCGATTGAATAGTTATGTGGAAATGTAGACAGCCACAGAGGGGAGGGGAGGCGTGCATTTTCCAGTAAAATTGTGAAATGTCAGGCCCAGAAACTCCCCTTTAGGATACCATCTCCTACTGATCTGGGCATTGTGATGTCACAGCCGTCTCTCACCAGGATTGTGATGTCCCGTCTGCTCTGCACTCGGCATTGGAGTCAGTTGGCTGTGCTCTGGCCATTGTGATGTCACAGTCTGGCTTTCTGCTCTTGGGGGTATTGTGATGTCACAGTTTGGCTTTGTGCTCTCTGGGCCATTGTGATGTCACAGTCTGGCTTTCTGCTCTCGGGGGTATTGTGATGTCACAGTTTGGCTTTGTGCTCTCTGGGCCATTGTGATGTCACAGTCTGGCTTTCTGCTCTCGGGGGTATTGTGATGTCACAGTTTGGCTTTGTGCTCTCTGGGCCATTGTGATGTCACAGTCTGGCTTTCTGCTCTTGGGGGTATTGTGATGTCACGGCCCAGCTTCCTGGCAGGGCTGTCCATTCTCCTTTCCTCACAATGCGGCTGTGCTGCAGTGAGTCAGAACCCGGCAGACTCCCAGACTCATTAAACCCCCACAGCCTCGGCCTTTGTCCTCTGCAGCTCGGCGTGGTTGGGGGGGGGGTTGTTTTGTGTCTCCTTCACATTCAGGCAGTCAGGCCAACCGCTATCTCCCTGGTGTGCATTTGGGGTGAGCCACAAAGCAGTGGCATTTCGACATCTTCCAAACGTCTTTATCGCTCTCTCCCTCCCCCCTCTATCTCTCTCTCTCTCTCTCTCCCGCCTTTCCCTCCCCTTGATCTTGTGTGTCAGTGACCTTCTCTCTGTCTGTCCACTCTGGGTTATCTGTGTAATTCAGCAGCTATCTCCCTCTGCTGGACGCAGTTGGTACTGCATGGTTTTGGTTAAGTAAATCTGGCTTCTCACTGTTGCCCTGAAGCAGTTCAAACACCCGCATTGTGTCCCACACAGTAATGCATGAGTCTTAACTGACAATGGATGAGTTGTGTGCGGTCGAAATGGAACCGCTTCTCCTCTATTTCATAGGACTGTGCAGTATTTAAAAACTTCTAAGTTTAATAAACCGTTAACACTGGTGGATATGCGCTTGTTGTTTTACCCCAGATGGTCTTGAAATTTGCATGCATATAAAAATGTAAAAATACACTGAAATCAGAGACGTGTAACATTTAAAGCTGTGGCTGTTTCAGCACTGAGGCTCTGCTGCCCTCTGCTGGTAGTGTGATGTCATAACCAGCAGAAGCCGATGTGCTCCCATAATGCAGCTCTCTCAGTGGTGAAATGGGGACACATTTTTACTGTCTGAATGTGTGCGTGTGAGCTTCGTTTTCTTCCCACGAGCTCTTCCTAATTTAACCATGTAGCTTTTATATGGGGCTGCACCATTTGGTTGTTCATTTTAGAATTATGTGAATTAATCTACAGCAGTACGTTCTTGGTACGCTGTGGTAGTGCATTAACACAAAACTAATTGCAGCAACAAGAATAGGAAGTGAAGAGCCGGAAACAGCCTGGAACCCATTAATGAGTGTGATTGTAGGCATCATTAAGCATGTTTTCGCACACACTTCGGGCCTAACTTCTATTACTTAAGAGCAGCATACCTGTGTCATACTCCCTAAAAGCACTGTACTCCACTGGGTTTCAGTTAGCAATCAGATACTGACTGCTTCTATAGGAGCAGCAGTTCTGAGCAACTGCCTCTTTATTAGTGTGTGTGTGCAGCGCCTGGTTTGAGTTGCACTGCAGTGATTGATTCTCCTGGTGGACTGGTTTTCACGCAGGGTTGCATTGCCCTGTTGGTGACCTGCTGCATGGAACTAAATGTGTTTCTGAAATCCAGACTGTTGACCCCCCCCCCAAAAATGGTTGTTTATTTCCAATGTTTATGTGGTAATGGTTGATTATTGCACATCGCAGTAGTGTTGTGAGTAACTGCAGAGTAACTGATCCTCCCCCCCCCCCGCAGCCCTGGCCCAACGTGTCCAACCTGGCGAAGGACTTCATCGAGCGCGTGCTGACGGTGGACCCCGCCGCGCGGCTGAGCGCGGGGCAGGCGCTCAAGCACCCCTGGATCGTCAGCATGGCCGCCTCCTCGTCTATGAAGAACCTGCACCGCTCCATCTCCCAGAACCTCCTGAAGAGGGCGTCCTCGCGCTGCCACAGCACCAAGTCGGCGCAGTCCACCCGCTCCAGCCGCTCCACCAAGTCCAACAAGTCGCGGCGTGCCCGCGAGCGCGAGCTGCGGGAGCTCAACCGCCGCTACCAGCAGCAGTACAACGGCTAGCGCCGCTAACGCCGCTGACGGACCCGCACCGCCCCCTCCTCCTCCTCCTCCTCCTCCTCCTCGCCCAGGCCACAGAGACCGCAAAAACACACGTCCTCTCTTTCTTTTTCCAAGCTACTCTTCTCTTTGTCTCTCTCTCTCTTTCTTTGTGCGTTCGTGTTCCTTTATTTATTTATTGCCTGTGTTGTCCTTGTCGTTGTGTGTTTTTAAAACATTTTTATTCTTTTTCCTCTGAAAGCTAGCATCATCACGTGAAGCCTTAAGGCTGGAAGGATCTGTTGAACAGAATTCTGGGAAGTGAAGTTTTTTTTTTTGGTTGGTTTTTTTTATTTTACTTGAGTGTTAAGAAGACGGTTAAAATGAAGGGTCTGTTGAAGGAATCTTTTGTGTATGCTATCTACGTCCTTGCTGTGAAATTGTACGGTAAAAGAAGAGCAGATGTTTGTGAAGGGTAAGCAATAATAAGCATTAAAAATGCATTTCAGTTTAAGTTAAATTGGTACAGTTCACCGAAACCTCAGTGTGTTCATGGTGGCCAAATTTTAATTAAAATCATTCAGTTTCCATGCTGTCTAAATCCCATGGGAAGGGAAGGGAAGGGAAGGGAGGGGAAGGGTTTCTTCTGTAATGCCCGCTGTTTTGTAGTGATCGTCTTCCCTTCGCAGAGCGATCTCCAGCAGTTCCTTAACCTCTCATCCCTGCCTGAGAGTTACGGTCCGAAAGCGAGTCCTCCGTTTGAGTGACAGGCCGTGTTCTGCGGTTCCATTGCTCCGCCCACAGACCTCTCGAGGGTTCGCCCGTCTGAGCAGTGGGCGGAGCTTGCGGCCGGGGTCCCGGTGGTTCCCGGGCGCCCGCGCTCGCAATCCACCTCAACCGTTTGCCTCTCGACCTCTGACCTCTGACACAGTATTTACTTCCTGTGCGCACTGAAACAAAATGGCCTCCTTGTGCCCCGGGTACGGCCCTGTCTGACTCATCCACCCACTCTAGGACTTGCTTATAAAACCACGTGCACTGGTCCTCAGTACACTCCTGTGTAATACAGGGAGCTCTGTTATTTATGCCTGGCCTCTAGGTTGTTCTTGCAGTCGACTTCATCTGGACAGAGCCTGGCAGTCATGTGCAACAGTTGTAGCTGTGGGTAATGCAAGGGAAACGCAGTTGTATTACACAGTGCTGAGTCAGCCTGAATTGGTTCCTGCTCTACAGTGGAAAAAGGGGTTTTAGTGAGCCAGCCTGGTTCCAGCTCTACAGTGGAAAAAGGATATTAGTGAGCCAGCCTGGTTCCAGCTCTACAGTGGAAAAGGGATATTAGTGAGCCAGTCTGGTTCCAGCTCTACAGTGGAAAAGGGATATTAGTGAGCCAGTCTGGTTCCAGCTCTACAGTGGAAAAGGGGTATTAGTGAGCCAGCCTGGTTCCAGCTCTACAGTGGAAAAGGGGTATTAGTGAGCCAGCCTGGTTCCAGCTCTACAGTGGAAAAGGGGTATTAGTGAGCCAGCCTGGTTCCAGCTCTACAGTGGAAAAGGGATATTAGTGAGCCAGCCTGGTTCCAGCTCTACAGTAGATAAGGGGCATCAGTGAGCCAGCCTGGTTCCAGCTCTACAGTGGAAAAGGGGTATTAGTGAGCCAGCCTGGTTCCAGCTCTACAGTGGAAAAGGGCTATTAGTGAGCCAGCCTGGTTCCAGCTCTACAGTGGAAAAGGTGTATTCGTGAGCCAGCCTGGTTCCAGCTCTACAGTGGAAAAGGGCTATTAGTGAGCCGGCCTGGTTCCAGCTCTACAGTGGAAAAGGTGTATTCGTGAGCCAGCCTGGTTCCAGCTCTACAGTGGAAAAGGGGTATTAGTGAGCCAGCCTGGTTCCAGCTCTACAGTGGAAAAGGGGTATTAGTGAGCCAGCCTGGTTCCAGCTCTACAGTGGAAAAGGGGTATTAGTGAGCCAGCCTGGTTCCAGCTCTACAGTGGAAAAGGGGTATTAGTGAGCCAGCCTGGTTCCAGCTCTACAGTGGAAAAGGGGTATTAGTGAGCCAGCCTGGTTCCAGCCCTGTTGTGGAAAAGGGTTGTGATTGAAAAAATGTAAGGAAAATGAAAATGAAAGCCTGTGCAGTGACCCTATCAAATCAGACTAAATCTGATTGGTTGCTCTTCTGGCCGATTCCCCTCCCACCCATTCAGCGAACGCAGAGTGGCAGCTACATCCCAAACTCTGTTGCTGGGGGGGACAAAGTGTCTGCAGGTGTTTCTGGTTTCCTTTCAATCAGCAGCCCATTTAGGGCTGGGGAAATTAGGTCTGGGGACTCATTAGCCAATCAGAACGAGGTCTTGGGACTCATTAGCCAATCAGTGGCTTACATTATATGGTGAAAGTAAGTGAAAAGTGGCAGGTGATCCCCCAGGGTGCAGGTGGAGGTCCCTGCTTTAGTGGCTGTGCACTGTTCCAGGGTGCAGGTGGAGGTCCCTGCTCCAGGGTGCTGGTGGAGGTCCCTGCTTTAGTGGCTGTGCACTGTTCCAGGGTGCAGGTGGAGGCCCCTGCTTTAGTGGCTGTGCACTGTTCCAGGGTGCAGGTGGAGGTCCCTGCTCCAGGGTGCAGGTGGAGGTCCCTGCTCCAGGATGCAGGTGGAGGCCCCTGCTTTAGTGGCTATGCACTGTTCCAGGGTGCAGGTGGAGGTCCCTGCTCCAGGATGCAGGTGGAGGCCCCTGCTTTAGTGGCTATGCACTGTTCCAGGGTGCAGGTGGAGGTCCCTGCTCCAGGATGCAGGTGGAGGTCCCTGCTCCAGGATGCAGGTGGAGGCCCCTGCTTTAGTGGCTATGCACTGTTCCAGGGTGCAGGTGGAGGTCCCTGCTCCAGGATGCAGGTGGAGGCCCCTGCTTTAGTGGCTATGCACTGTTCCAGGGTGCAGGTCGAGGTCCCTGCTCCAGGGTGCAGGTGGAGGTCCCTGCTCCAGGGTGCTGGTGGAGGTCCCTGCTTTAGTGGTTGTGCACTGTTCCAGGGTGCAGGTGGAGGTCCCTGCTCCAGGGTGCTGGTGGAGGTCCCTGCTTTAGTGGCTATGCACTGTTCCAGGGTGCAGGTCGAGGTCCCTGCTCCAGGGTGCAGGTGGAGGTCCCTGCTCCAGGGTGCTGGTGGAGGTCCCTGCTTTAGTGGTTGTGCACTGTTCCAGGGTGCAGGTGGAGGTCCCTGCTCCAGGGTGCTGGTGGAGGTCCCTGCTTTAGTGGTTGTGCACCGTTCCAGGGTGCAGGTGGAGGTCTCTGCTTTAGTGGCTGTGCAGTGTTCCAGGGTGCAGGTGGAGGTCCCTGCTCCAGGGTGCTGGTGGAGGTCCCTGCTCCAGTGTGCAGGTGGAGGTCTCTGCTTTAGTGGTTGTGCACTGTTCCAGGGTGCAGGTGGAGGTCCCTGCTCCAGGGTGCAGGTGGAGGTCCCTGCTCCAGGCTGCTGGTGGAGGTCCCTGCTCCAGGGTGCAGGTGGAGGTCCCTGCTTCAGTGGCTGTGCAGTGTTCAGAAGGTGCTGGAAGAGGTTGGGAGGGCAGGACTTCAGTTGAAAATGCCAGTACTCTGTACTTAAGCAGTAAGAGTGCCCCTAACTGCTCTGTGTAAGCTGAGGATGGTGGCCCTGTTTTTTGTGTTTGTTTCTTTTTTCTGGAAGGAACGTGCACAAATCAAACTTGTGCACTGCTGTGATGTGCATCACTCTTGTCCCAGAAGAAAAGAAAAAGAATAGTTTAAATTTTTTACTCTCCAGTATTATGTTGACTGTGACCTTCTAGCCTTTGAATGAAGAATTGTGTTTATGAACTGATTTTATTTTTCCATTGCCGTGCAGCTATTCAACCCTGATTTTTGTTTTTGAGTGCACTAGTTTTCACTAAAACTTATCATAAATGTTAGCATGCCTTTTTAGGCAACTTCTAAATGCACGCAGTGTTCAATACGTGTGTTTAATGAAGGCACTAAACCCCCCCCCCCCCCCCCAAAAAAAAATTAATAAATAAATAAACACTAAATGCAAAGCATTTGACGAGTAACAGGTACAGCACACTGACAGAGCTGTGCATTGTGGGAATTGTATGCATCGTGGGTCATAAAGCTAAAGTAAACAAAAAGTATTTGTGCCTTTAATGGCATCCATTGCTGGTTTCATGTCAAGTATGTTTTCTTTTTCCCACGGTGCACAGGAACTGGTGCCGTGGGCTATGCATAGCAAATTGTGGTCACTCACTCACTCACTCACGGACGACCTTTGAGGGACGTTTTGTGGGACACATGCGCAGGTGGTGCTTCGTTTAGTAGGACGCATGCGCAGGTGGTGCCAGCTAAAACGTGTCTGCGGAAGTGAGTTGCGCCTTGGGTCTGGACGGTTCCGTGCTTGTTTCTTTTTAAAAAAAAAAGAAATGGTCAGTTCTGTTTTTACTTTTTTAAAATTGAGATTTTTAAACACATTTCTTAAGGGAATTAAAGCTGGTAGATTTTCTACGGGACAAGCGTCCTAAATCACACGATTGGCAGAACACACTTCAGCCAAACGTTTTTGAAGGAAAGGGGACGCTTCTTTTCTTGTGAATCCTGTCTTTTTTTTTCTTTAAAAAAAAAAAAAAAAAAAAGCTTTTCTGTTCAGTTCTGAATTGAGATGTGAATTGTTCTTCTTTTTGAATACTGGAATAGCTGAAGAGCACAGGCTAGCTGTCGGCCATCTTGCCATCTTTAAGCTGCATTTTGAGCGGGCAGAGGGGAAAGGCCGGTGCAGTCCCAGGGGAGGGGTTTCCTCTATCTAACCACACAGCCAGAGACGTTCTGATTGGTCTGCGGTGGCGTTGTAATTCGCATCTGACCCTAGCACTTTTGAAGTGACCTGTGGAGTAGAGTTAATGATTGGTTTTATTATTATTGTTATTATTATTATTATTACTATTATTATTGTTTTTTTTTTTGTTTTGTTTTTTTTTGTTTTTCAAACAGTGTTTATTTCATTACATTTGTTATTTTACACCAGTGAGCTCTGTCTATCCCAAATAGCCTAATTTTTCAGTGGTCACGCAGTGGTCATGAATGCAACCTTTTTTTTTGTCCTTTTGCAAAAATGTTTGTATTCCATGTTTGTAAGTTTTCCCATGTTTTGTCATGTCTGTTTTTACCAGATCTACTTCCGTCGATTCTTATTCTGATGTGGAGAAGGCTGGTACTAGGCATCAGCACACTGATGAAATGAGTAGAACTGAGTGATTTCCTGGGGGGGAATTGAATACCCCCCATTTTCAGTTTAACTGTGACCTAATTTTTGCATTATGCAGCCCAACACTCATGTTCTAATCATCTAAATTCCTTTACTGATCTGGAGGAGACCAAATTGAAGATCGTGTTTGCTTTATTCTTTTCTTTCAATCCATTTACAGTTTTTTTTTTTTTTTTTCATCCCCCCGCCCCCGCTCCTCAAATATGAATTTCCAGTGGAGTCTCTCTGAGGCACTGCTGTGAGATTCCTGGACTATACACATGCCAACATGGTACATCCCCTCCTCCTCTTGAGACCGATACTCTGATTGAGACCGATACTCTGATTGAGACCGATACTCTGAGATCGATACTCCGATTGAGACCAATACTCTGCGGCCGATACTCTGAACGTACCTGATTGAGACCGATACTCTGAGACGATACTCTGATTGAGACCGATACTCTGAGATCGATACTCTGATTGAGACTGATACTCTGAGATCGATACTCCGATTGAGACCGACTCTCCTACTGAGACCGATACTTCAATTGAGACCGATACTCTGAGACTGATCCGATACTCTGATTGAGACCAATACTCTGTCCCCCCCCCTCCCCCCCCCCATGCTTAAGGCGAGTGCCTTCACTTGTGGAGCCAATCAGGGCTCGGTACGGATAGTTCCATGTTCATTCAGGAAATTTGATTCGTGAACTGGGAAAAAAAATGGCCGTGATGTTCTACAGGGGATTTTTCAATTAATTGAATTGCGGTTTATTTCCTGAACTCAAATGGACTTAACCCCCCCCCCCCCCCCACCACCACCACCACCATCTCCAGCCCCCACCAACCCCCAACCGTGGCGCCTTTGCGCTTTATATTCCTAAATTTGTTTAACCTTAATAATTCCGCTTTGTAATGATGACCATCAGCGATATTTCGGGAGAACACTCCGTTCTTAAAGGGACTAAAGGGAGCCTCGGCGTGCTCCTGGTTTTTGTTTTTTTTTTAAGAGGAAAACCCGTTTAAGTGTGCGTAGGACTGAAAGGAGCAAATTGAGCCGAAGTTGTCTTAGCTTTTTCTTTTTCTTCGAGAAACACTGTGCCAGATCACTAAATGACAGAATGAGTTCAAAGGCATTTCGCTGTGAGTACATCCATTTTGTTTTTAATAAGCGTGTACTCTGGATTTGTTACATTTCACACCTGTATAGTGTATTACAAAAAGATGATGTACAAGTCAAAACCAGCACTGTTTCCCCAACAGACTTTTTTTAATAACGTGTTTGTATCTGATGTATTTTAAATGTTTTTGTCTGTGTGTTTATAATGGAGGTTAATGAATAGATTTTTTTAATTTACTTTTTTTTTTTTATGATGAACTGGTTCAGTCTTAGTTTTGTGTAAACGCGTGCCTACGAAATAAACCCTATAACGTGTCATTGTCGTCTTTGCGGTTTGCTTCTGTGAAAGGCTGCCCTGTAATACGCTCCAAACATGTCTGGAACTTTTAAACTTTTTTTTAAATGCTTAAAATTTCCACAGAACAACCTTTAGTATCTCCAGAACGGCTGTAAGAAAACAGATACACTTGTGGGGACAACTTTATGAGGAACAGTCCCTGATTAATCAGAACAAAGGTACGATGTAACGCTTGCTGTGGCATTTAATCCAGTTCTTCTATCAGACATCTTGGCTTCTCCAGCCTTTGGTCTGGCTTTGGTTCCTCTGCGATGTTTTGATTGGCGGGCTCCAGACTGTCTGGTTTGATTGACGGGTGCCTGTCGGCGACTCTGTAGAACAGCTCTGCGGGTTCTGGGTCCTGGTCCAGGACGGGTTTGGGTTTGGGTTTGGGGTCGTGGCGGCTCTCTCGGACGAGCGGCCTCTCGGCTGGGGGGTCCTCCGCCTCGTCCGATTCGCTCTCGTCGCTGGTGCCGGAGATCACCTCAATTTTCGGTCGGAACATGTCCTGGGGAAAAAAAAAACAAACCAATTCGAACAATTCGGGCTTACGGAATTGATTTGGGTGAAGAGCTTACGAAGACTTTTTTAGGCATTAAACTGCCGTTTAGTTTAGTTTACGACTTCAGTGACCGTGAGAAGCAGCCACAGAAACCGTCGCCTCGTTTGGGGTATTTACCTGAGAGGTGAAGAAGTCCATTCCGTGGGGGTCCTCGGGGTCGACCTCCTCCAAATCGGGAAGGTCCTGTGATGGGAAAAGAGCCTGTGACGGGGATCTGAGGCCAGCCAATGGAAACCTCTCTGGAAACTGCACCAGCATGGCGTGGTACAGCTTAAGCACGCAGCACTTCTGCAGTAACAGGGGCTTTAGGGAATGCGTGTGCATTGGCTGAGATCAGACATGAGTTCTACAGTGATGTACATATTCTGGAGTGAAGCTTGTAATTGTAATTCAGAGTCATTGTAATTGTGCTGTAATTGTAGTTCAGAGTGTGCAGTGGTACTTTACTGAGGCGTGTGCTGCTGCCGCAGAAGGAACTCACATTGATGCACAGCTGGCAGTATTCGTCCACTTGAATGGTCTCTATCTGGTCTGCGTTCTCCAGCTCTGTGACCAGGGAACCTTGAGTAGCCATCTGTGTCTGCTGCTCTGTGATTGGCTGGGCTTCCTCAGTGACCTTCATCTGTGTCTGCAGGTCACTGATTGGCTGGGCTTCCTCAGTGGCCTTCATCTCTGTCTGCTGCTCTGTGATTGGCTCCTCAGTGACGTTTATCTGTGTCTGCATGTCTGTGATTGGCTGGTCTTCCTCAGTGGCCTTCATCTCTGTCTGCTGCTCTGTGATTGGCTCCTCGGTGACCTTTATCTGTGTCTGCAGCTCTGTGATTGGCCGGGCTTCCTCTGTGGGCTTTATCTGTGTCTGCTGCTCTGTGATTGGCATCTCCGTGACCTTTATCTGTGTCTGCAGGTCACTGATTGGCTGAGGTTCTGTGGTGGCCAATGACTGAGTGTGCTTCTCTGAGGAAGAAAATAAATGGTGAAGATGTCACTGCACTTTGTTGAACTAGTGCTACTTAACTGTAAGCCCAGGGGCCAGTTGTGGACTGCCACAGATACCTACATCCCCGATGAATGATTTTGCAGGAATGTTGTATCATCACTGCCTGTGTGTTTGTGTTCAAGTGAGAGTGAGACATGTGCAAGAGTTTGTATGCATTTTTCTGTGTATGTGTGTGTGTGTGTACGTGTATCTGTACCTGTCTGCATGTGAGTTGTGTTTTGTATGTGTGTGTATGCATGTATGCTGTGTGTGTATGAGGTGAATGTGTGTGTGTGTGTGTATACATGTATCTGTTCCTGTCTGCATGTGAGTTGTGTTTTGTATGTGTGTGTATGCATGTATGCTGTGTGTGTATGAGGTGAGTGTGTGTGTGTGTGTGTGTGTGTATACATGTATCTGTTCCTGTCTGCATGTGAGTTGTGTTTTGTATGTGTGTATGAGGTGTGTGTGTGTGTGTGTGTGTGTGTGTGTGTGTGTGTGTGTGTGTGTGTGTGTGTGTGTGTGTGTGTGTGTGTGTGTGTGTGTACTCTGTACCGGTCTCCTGCTCCTCCCTCAGTCTGCGTCTCTCCATGGCTTTCTCCCGGATGGCTCTCAGCCCGTCCAGGCTGTCCTGGATCTTCTGCCTCTCGCGCGTCTCCCACATCCCCCACTCCGTCCTCTCCGCCTCCAGCCCTCCGCTGGCCCAGGCCTCAGCACACGCCCTGCGCCACACGCACGTCAAGAGCTTCACCCCAACTGCCCCCCAAACACCACTGCCACCTACTGCCCCCCAAACACCAGTGCCACCTACTGCCCCCCAAACACCACTGCCAAACACTGCCACCTACTGCCCCCCAAACATCACCAAACACTGCCACCAGCTGCCCCACAAACACCACCAAACACTGCCACCTACTGCCCCCCAAACACCGCTGCCAAACATCACCAAACACTGCCACCAGCTGCCCCACAAACACCACCAAACACTGCCACATACTGCCCCTCAAACACTTCCACCAACTGCCCCACAAACACCACCATTAAACATCATCAAACACTGCCTACTGCTGCCACCAAACACCATCACTAAACACTGCCTACTGCTGCCACCACAAGCCCCAAAACACCATCAGGAGGGTAGATCTTCAGGAACAGGCCTGGGCAGCCCCGGTGCAGACTCCGGCCTGTCCGTGACCCGTGCTATTGGGCTGTGGTGTGGGCCGCTGTGACAGACGCTCAGGTGAGCCCTCCTCCTTCACCTGTCCTTGGGAAACACGGGTCTGTCGTCCAGGTAGGTCAGCAGCCTCAGGCGCACGATCAGCGTCTTCCTGTAGTTGGGGATGTTCCTGGTGACCTCGTTCCCCATCAGGTTCAGCACTCGCTGTGAGCAGAGAATCGGAACATCCGCCATTTCAGGGACACGTGCAAGGAAGTGTTCACGCCAGGGAACTGAAGGGCCAATCAGACAGGGAGGGCTATGACACATTATGGCCTGTGATGTCATCTGTGTGGGGGTGCGGATACAGAAACCGGCCAACTGATGTCATCTGTGTGCGTGTGTGTGTGTGTGTGGGGCGTGGGGGGTAGACAAACAGGCCTACCAGTTCGGGCATGGCCTCCAGGACGGTGAGCACGTCTGGGTCGCTCAGTTTGTTGTGGGACAGGTCCAGGACGCTGATTTTGGCACAGAGTGCCAGGTGGGCGATGTCCTGCGCCGTCTCCAGCTTGTTGTGAGCAACCTGCAGAGTGCTGAGCTCAGGTAGGCATGCTGGGAATGAGCGAGGAGAGAGACGGTGTGTGTGTGTGTGTGTGTGTGTGTGTGTGAGAGAGTGTCATGAGCCCAAACTCACACAGGTCACACAAACTCACACAGATCACAGAAACTCACACAGGTTACACACAAATTCAGGTCACACACGTACTCACACAGGTTACACACAAATTCAGGTCACACACGTACTCACACAGGTTACACACAAACTCACACAGGTTACACACAAACTCACACAGGTTACACACAAACTCACACAGGTCACACACAAACTCACACAGGTTACACAAACTCACACAGGTTACACACAAACTCACACAGGTCACACACAAACTCACACAGGTCACACAAACTTAGGAAACCCATCTCTGCACCAGTATCACTCTCAAGGTTTTAAAATAACAAGCTGCCTGAAAGAAAACCAATCGATACACAAAAAAGCCAGACATAGATATTACAAAACCAGAACCAACTCTTTTCCAACTGAGATTCATACACCCATACAGCAAAACATCACAGAGCGCCCTTTTCATTAAACTGTTTTTGGAAAATCCGAAATTTAGGGAGGGGATTTCTTTTCTGTCTCCTTTACAGCATCACATTTCCAAACACGCCGCGGGTGGGTCAGTCAAAGTGGCTGAAGCACGGGGGGAAAAATGTAAATTGCCATTCCAAAGCCTGCGGATAATTGCTCTGATTACTTCAAGGCAGCTCTCTGTAATCTGAAAGGTCTCAAATTTGCTTGCCGAAAACGGGCCCAAACCCCGGTCGGCAGCAACAGCTACGGGGAGAAGGACATGCCTTCCTCATTACGAGCGGGACCCGAATGGAGGGTGTGGACGGACCAATAAGAAAACCAAAAAAAAAAAGAAGCCCTTGAGTCTGCGTTGGCCGTGCACCTACATATGTTTTCAATGACCCTGATGTAGTTGTTGCAGAGGTTGAGGGTGCAGAGCTTGCTCAGGGTCTCCAGGTTCTCCAGCCGGCGGATCAGGTTCTGGTGCAGGAACAGGCAGCGCAGCTCCGTCTGGGCCTGCAGGTTCTGGATCCGCTGCAGCCCGTTGCACTCCAGCCACAGGCACTTCAGGCCCTTGTACTCCTCCAGGTTCTCTATGGTGGAGAACCCTGTGGGACGGGCGGAACACACACACACACACACACACATAAACACACACACACACACACACACACACAGTTTAACACACTTGTGACGCACTTCAGGCCCTTGTACTCCTCCAGGTTCTCTATGGTGGAGAACCCTGTGGGACAGGCGGAACACACACACACACACACACACACACAGTTTAACACACTCGTGACGCACTTCAGGCCCTTGTACTCCTCCAGGTTCTCTATGGCGGAGAACCCTGTGGGACGGGAGGGGTGGAACACACACACACACACAGTTTAACACACTCGTGACGCACTTCAGGCCCTTGTACTCCTCCAGGTTCTCTATGGTGGAGAACCCTGTGGGACAGGCGAAACACACACACACACACACAGTTTAACACACTCGTGACGCACTTCAGGCCCTTGTACTCCTCCAGGTTCTCTATGGTGGAGAACCCTGTGGGACGGGCGGAACACACACACACACACACACACACACACACATGGTTTAACACTCGTGTCACTTCAGCTTGGCTCCTGTCAGGGCGGTTGGGTCAAGTCTGCACATTAAATTGTACATTATTATTATTATTCTTTGCCCTTCACAACTTGTTTTTTTTTTTTTTTTTTTGCCCAAGTGCCACATCAGAAGGTGATAAGATTTGATAACATTTGATAGGATGTGAATGTCGTGCATGACAGCGCTCTAAATGCACTTTCAGTTGCATGACTGAGTAGATGACTCAGTTTGTGCACAGGTAAAGCCCAGGTGTGCTCCTGTCTCAGGGTAAAAGTGTGGCCGTAACTGCATGTACTGCTGTTACATTTTTCTCTAATGTTTCACTCAGGCTGACAAACCCTTTGCCAGCGAGTTGCATTTCCAGTTCTTTACTGACAGCCCTCATATTTGGTTTCAATTGTGGCGCCAGAAATTCAACCGTGGCGATCCAGTACATTCACTCACAACTGTGGAACTCCTGTGATGTGGCAGTGGAGATGGACAGTACCTTTGTAATGCAGGTACAGCACATCATTCAGGTGTGGGGTGACGTACAGCTTGTTCTGCTTGCAGTGATTCCTCAAGAACTCCTTTGTGATTCTGTGCGAGGAATTAAAACACGATTCTGTATTTTAAAGCCTGAACTGCGTGTGCTTTCACCAACAATGCAAGAGAGGCAGTGGGGAAACAATTCAGGGCTGAATAGGGTAGAAAAAAAACAATCTTCATCCAAACAAGCATTTGACAGTATTCAGCACACGGAAGGGAAGCATTTCTGTTAAGCGGAGCGATAGATTTGTGTGTGGCCCACAGTCCCATCAGTGCACAGACGGTGTGATCAACTTTACCTTGGGCCAGAGTCCTTCTCTTTCTTGTCCAGTTGGGGTGGCTGGGTGTTACCGTTCACCTCGTCTGGGTTTTTGACTTCTTTCCCCTCCCCTGTGGTAGCGTCCCCTCCCGTTTCGTGCGTTTCCTCGTTAGCTGGCAGGACGTCCTCGGCTGAGAAGGGCAAAAGAGTTGCTGGTTAAGATCTGAGAATAACTTCCTGGCGCCTGAGACGTTAGTTTTCAGCGGACAAATATGACGCAGATCCACTGAACGGCATCAGTCCAGGCTGATGCATCCATACGCTCTCAAAAAAAGTTACAAACACGTGTAACTGGGGTGGTATCCTATAGGCACACATTCATATATCCCTTTTTTGTTCTTATTTGTTCCTTAAAGAACAAAAATGTACCTCCACTGTACCCTAAGAGTGTATTACTGCAGTAGTGTCAAACTATAATGTATAGCTATTGTAACAGTAACTTGGTGGCACATTGGTAAGCTTATCCTCAAGTATGTTTAAAACCATTTCGACTATCTAGCTCACTTTAACAAACTGAAGTAACTTAATTTAAGGTAACTTAAGGTAGCTCACACTTCCTTAAATATCGTCCCGGCCAAGATGAGGTCAGCTTTCGACGTTCCATTACGTTTCTCGCTGTTCTACTAAGTTTCAACACAGAACTTAAGCGGTTCTGTGAGTTTTTACCCAGTGTGTCCGGCGTCGGGACCTGGAGCGTCTCGGCATTGTCAGTTTGCTGCACGAAAACCTCCTCCAGTTCTCCTACTGTCAGCTCTTCCGAATCACACTCCTTTGGATGCATTCTTGGAATTACACTAATTTCACAAACACCCGAATTAGAGTCACAAAGATTGGCAAACCATGGAGATAATAATGTTAATTAAATTCAAGTAAACGATTTGTGTGAATAGCTGATTGCTAGTAGCTAAGTTAGCTGACGTTAACGATAACTTGGATCAAGTTAGTCTAGCTAGACTACATAACGTTAATCAACGTCCAACTAGCTGAACGTTACAGCAGTCAAACTAATTTACAACAATTATTTAGTTTTACCTTTCTGTAGAATGGAACAAGCTATCTAGATTTGTATATAAGCCATATTTTAATTTAATATTTAAATACTACTCTTTCGCTAGGTAAGATTAAGCATAGACTATCAGCTTTTACCTTTCAAGTATCCTGTAACGCGTTTTCGCGTTACCATAGAAACAACGGAACATCATATGTTTGGTCAAAGCAGGCGTCTATCATTTTGTTTACGCTGGGTTTTATTTTAGCCCTTTATAATTGGCTACTGTTCTGTTATTTCAATAACGTCTACTTCTATTTGCTACAAACTCTGTCAATTATTACTACTTTCCCAAGCAATGATTTTTCTTATTTCTATTGGTCAACAAAATATAAATCTGCATTTATGGGCGGGGTCATAATTTATACCAATTCTATTGGTTTATTTTAGCGTCTATCTCGGAAGGCTGCGTTGTCTGCATGTACGATTGGATACTTACGTAATCACATATGTCAGTAGGCGGGCTCGTGAAAGTGGACCAGAAAATGCTGCAATGTTGATAAATCGTTAGTGTTGAGGCAGTAGCTTCTAGCTAGCTGAAGTCATTTTGGTCTGAAATGTGCTGCTGGGGTCATTAAAACGCATGAAACTAGTAATAGAAATTGGGCAAGGCCGTTAACTTATCCTTTCTTACGCGAGAAAATCTGCATCTGTTGTGACAACGAATTAAGGAAGTGAGTAACGTTACGGTCATGCACATGTGTTGTTGAAATTTCATCTGAACGAGGACTTGTTTTGAGCTAACTACATATATGTATTCACACAGTCAGATATTGTAAATGTGGTGATATTGTAAACATTATGGTTTAACATACTGCTGGCGAATTGGCGACGACGTTGGCTTCGTAGCTAGCTAACTATCCATCTTGTTTTTTTCAGATAGTACTAGCAGCCATGGATGGATTATGGTCGCTAGATAGCGTTGGCTACCACCGAGCTAAATACACTACAATACAATTAAGTTACCTAGCTTGGTAACGCTAGTTAGCTATCGGCAGGTAACGTCATAATAATTTGGTCTGAAACGACATGAGCCACTGTTGAAAGGTCAATCGACCAGGTGTTCATTTGGATCTCTCGATACGTTTTATAGCTAGGCTATAGCTAAACGTTATGTATATCTAGCTAAGCTGTCGTGCCAAATTAATAAATATGACCAACTAGCTATATTAGCTGGACCGCTAACGTTAACATAGTCCCACAGAAAGCATGCTGTAGTTTGTTTATACTTTGTTTGGCCAAGTAACGTTAACGTTATTTAGTTAGCTTGCTAGGTAACTAGGGTTATATATAGATGTATATTGTAACTAATGGTATGCTATTTTTGAAATGACTCCATATCATTGTGTTATTATAACATTACAGCATCGATGTCAACATGTATTATTAGTTAGCTAGCTAGATCTATAAGCGTTAGTTACCTTACACAAAGTTGCATCGGCTAGCTAGACGTTAGTGCTAGCCAGTCTTAAATGATGCTCCTATGATGCTAACTTAACATGCTAAGTAAACTTAGCATTGGCGAGCTAACTGCAATATCAGTTTAGATAGTTGGCTTCCTACTGTTATAATAGATACATATAAACTAGATAACGTTCTAATTAGCTTTAGCGAGTGGACTTGCTAGGCTATACTAGTCGGGCATGATTGTAGAGAGTGTGCTTTCTTTGGAAGGTAAATGGAAGGTCCCGTGTGTTATTACATTTTTTGAACGCACAAAGAGGGAGAATACGGGCATGAAATGGCTGTTGTAAAGTTTAGCTACCGTGGGCTGCTTATTGAATTTAAGGGATTTCAGTGTTTGCGAGTTGTGGGGGTGGGTGCAATCAAGCCGGAGGCGGTTTGTTTGCCAGGGATAGCAGCCGGATGTCGAGTGAACCGTTCTTCATTTGCTATGTAAAGTGTATTTGTCTTGGAGCGCAAATTTTATAGTTTAAATAACTGACCAGGAGTGGAACTTCACAAGGAAGCAACCCCCCCCCCCCCCCCACCTCGTGGATTGTCCAGTTTGTCTAACGTTTTTTTCTGAAGCATTTATAGCCTGCTGTTATGGCATATTTGTTAACGTCTTGTTTGTAGCGTGTTTGGTTTTGACCCTCAGTTTGTGTTAGAGGTATTGGGGTAACGACTTTACATGAAGATCCATAATCCAATGGCCAGCCGTTTGCATGCGAGTGAACAGTAAAACCTTTTGTCCTTTTCATTTTCACCCTCACCGAGCCTTCTGGTTTATGCGTGGCCTACATTATAAGCAGTGTGTGGGATGGCATTTCTATGCAGTGTGCAGTTTGCTGGTTGAGACTACATGGATATAAAGTAAAAAAGGCTACATATTGCATTTAGTAAGGAACCAATGAAAACCTCTGCAATTTGGAATCGTTTGGCCTGTATTTTGTCCCCAGTACACTGTGTATCAAAAGAAATCCATACGGCAGGATCGGAGTTTGTTTCTTATCTCCCCTTGCCCCCCCCGACCCCCGCCACCCCACCAGATTGTGATGTTATGTCTGGGCAGCAGTGCCCAGTGCATGCTGGGTAGAGGGTTTTTTCTCATGCCAGTGGGACGTGTTGCCTCATTGACTGAAGTTGCCACTATGCGTTCACTTTATCTATACAGCGACACATACTTTATAGAAGCCAGAGTGCATGGGATGTCCCATCTGGTCTGCACATTAGGTCTGTCTTCTCTCTCTCTCTCTCTCTCTCTCTCTCTCTCTCTCGGGAAGTGAGGCTCCGCGTTATGTAATGTGCTTGAGACCCCCGATTGGCGGTTCGTCGGAGGGGTGGTCTTTGTTTCGGGTTTTGGCCCCTGTAGTTGGGGAAATTTAAAATAAAAGCCTGCAGCTGGATTCTGGAGCCCAGCCAGGAGTTGCTCGGAGGATGGGAAGAGTTGTTTTGGGGTGGGGGGGCTGGGGGGTTTGGTGGGTGGAGGCGGGCCAGGAGGGGAGTGGGAGGTGGGATTGTTTAGAATCTTTATGAGGCTAAGTTTATGATGCCGAGTTTACCCTGAGGCAGGGGCAGTGGGTAATGCTATGTAGCCGCTATAATCGTGCAGAACTCGGGCCCAGAGCATCGCGCTGTGGTACGAGGGCTCGGGGAACGGGTTCAGGTTCTTCGTGCAGCTGTGTGGGGCAGGCAGCGTGGTTCCCGCAGGGGGGTCTGGAGAGCCCTCTTTAAAAACCTGCCCGGTCCTGAACTCAGGAGCAGCCCCAGGGCCCAGACTCGCCTCGCAGCGCTTTTATTTTACCGTTTCATTTTATTTCGTCTTTTCTGCGCCGGTTTTGTTTGGTCTAGTCCGGGGCATGTAATAACAGATCCGAGGGTGCTCTGAGGATACATGACCTTCCTGTGCAGTTAACGCGATACGGTTTTGGAAAAAATGTCTCTCTCTCTCTCTCTCCCTCCCTTCTTTTTTTATGCCTAAACGGCCCAGACTTGCTGGATATTTCATCAGCTGTTTGGCCCCTGTCCCTGACCAACTGGTTCACGTCCCTTCGCGAGAGCGTAATTCGATTAAGGAAATATGATCATATTTCTCCTCAGAAATTATTAGTCACAGCCTTCCCTCAAGCGTTCAATTTCATGTTTACTTTTCCCACATGGTATTAATTACCGTCGGAATCAGAACCCGGCGTTTTTTTTTGGGCCAGCGTATCTGGAAATATTTAAGATAATTTTTTCGTATGTAAATTTATTTGGGGGGGGGTGGGGGGGGGGTGGGTTCTGTTCTCCGAATCTTTGGAACAGAAGATCAGAGGATGAAGCTCCAACAGAACAAACTGAAGCAAAGCTGTGTGAACATTACTGAACTAATAAACGCCATTGTTCTGCACAGTGCACGTAGGCATGCTCTTCTTGGAGGCTGAGTGGCGTGGGGACTGATGCCTTGTGGGTAATTCACGCATGCATGTAGAAGACTATTCTGCACATCTGGGAAATTCTGCGGTGTTACAGCTCTAACCCTATAGCAGTGAAGGTCCATCTCCACCCGAGAAAATCATTATTTGTCCTGTTATGTCTTATGCAGATAATGATTGGCAGTCTCGTCTGTATCTGCAAAAAGGCCGTTTGACACGATGAGGTCATTGAGACAGAACTGCTCCTCTTCTTATCGTTGAGCTGAATTCTGTTGTCATACGAATTGCCTAATACTGTCACTGAATTTAGGATGGTTTATGAACGTTCAGAGTTTTTTAAATTTAGTTTCTCCTGAACTTCTTCAGTAAATTTTCAGAATCCGTTCAGAATAATGTATTTTTGTTTTTTTATCTTCCCCTCCAGGTGCCAGGGCTGTGCGGAAGAGGTGCGCCTCCCCCTCTCAACCCCCCCCGACTGTGACCTCCCCTCTCTCCTGCGCATGGATATGGACCCCGCCGCGCCCCGTTTCCCTGCATGACAGGCCAGCGCCCCCCAATCCGTCCCCAAGATGGAGAGAAAACGGAGAAAGAAATGAACGACACCGGGCCCCGTGTGACCAAGGCTTCTGCAGAGAGGACTGCGCGCCCCCCGACCCCCAGCTTTTCCCTTTGAACCCCATGCTACCGCGTCCGCCGTTTTTCAGCTGCTGTTGTCATTTACCGCGGTGAGCAGCTCCCCCTGGTGGCCGGGAGGAGCTAAGGGCCCGCATTTCCGCCTCTTCCCCCGAAGGACCCAGAGTTGGCTCTGTGGGGGGGGCGGTCTCTCCAGCACCATGTTTCTGGTGAACGTCTGGACGTCCATGCTGGTGGTCCTGCTCTGCCGGGGCCTTTCGCTTGTGGATACAGTTCCTGGGGATGCAAACTCTTCCAGCTCCCCCACCCCCTCCACCCCAGCGGAGCCCCCCTGTGATAACTGCTCCCAGGTCACCCTCAAAGTGGAGTTTTCCACTAGCATCGTAGACCATGGTAAGTGAACTCTATATTCCGTATTTGTAACGCGTATGTGATGCATTTTCCATTTAATTTTTAATAGAATTTTTTTTTTTTGATGCGAACATGCACAGATTTGGTAATAAAAGAGCAGAGTGACATTCCGGAATTTTCTTGTTGTCCTGGGTTGGTGGTGGGGTGGGGGGGGGGGGGGGGGGGGGGACATTGTACATTTTCTGGTGGCCTCTGAAGTGACACCTATGTGGCAATGGAGAGTCAACAGTGCAGCAGACTGTGACCGTCAGCGTCAAAGGGAACCGTGACATTTCGGGGGGGGGGGGGGGAGGGTGCTGCGCACGAATGGAAATGAAAAGGAAGAGGTTTATGCATTAGAATCGTCCTGCGGAGCGCGTGTTTGACGAGGAAGTGCCCTCCTGTTTGGTAGCCGCACACCTGCCTTTGAAATGGTGACGATGGCAGTTCCGGGCCGGGGGGGGGGTAGGGGGAGTGGGGGGTGTTA
This sequence comes from Anguilla rostrata, assembly GCF_018555375.3. Classification (NCBI taxonomy): domain Eukaryota; kingdom Metazoa; phylum Chordata; class Actinopteri; order Anguilliformes; family Anguillidae; genus Anguilla; species Anguilla rostrata. The sequence continues at coordinate 59,222,923 of NC_057937.1, read as the reverse complement.
AATTTCACACCAAATGCCCTGGAAAGAAAGTCTGGGTAATCGGAGCGATGATTCACGCGGAAACGGCCACAATGGAACGGTCCCCTCTGTGCGTAACCGGAGGGGTCATCTCTCCTGAAAACGGGTTTTTAGAATGAGCAGTGGCACCACTGTTTCTCTGAGGAGTCTCTCTGTCGTGGGCAGGCATGTTCAACTGGCCAAACGCCGGAAACCTGCATTCTCGCGTTTCTGTTCTGACCTGGTTGTGGGTTCAGTGTTTTGAACCACCTTTGCCAAATGTTAACGTCGGTGACAAGATAATTAATCGTACTCTGCGTTGTTTAAATATAGAAATACCTCACCTTATCTCCATAACGGGTTGGATATGCATTTGTCTCATTTATCAGCTTCAATTGTGTAGGCCATGTTTTAGCCTAAGCTGTGTGTGTTTAGGAACACAGAGAGCATTATGTCCTTTTATCAGCCTAAGCTGTGTGTTTAGGAACACGGAGGGCATTATGTCCTTTTATCAGCCTAAGCTGCGTGTTTTAGGAACATGGAGAGCATTATGTCCTTTTATCAGCCTAAGCTGTGCGTTTAGGAACATGGAGAGGATTGTGTCCTTTCTCAGCTTAAACTGTGTGTTTTAGGAAGATGGAGAGCATTATGTCCTTTTATCAGCCTAAGCTGTGCGTTTAGGAACATGGAGAGGATTGTGTCCTTTCTCAGCTTAAACTGTGTGTTTTAGGAAGATGGAGAGCCTTATGTCCTTTATCAGCCTAAGCTGTGTGTTTTAGGAAGATGGAGAGGGTTATGTCCTTTATCAGCCTAAGCTGTGTGTTTAGGAACATAGAGAGTGTGAACTCCTTTATCAGCCTAAGCTGTGCGTTTTAGGAAGATGGAGAGTGTTATGTCCTTTATCAGCCTAAGCTGTGTGTGTTTAGGAACACCGAGAGTAGGGTCTAGCGATATTTCAATATAATGATATTTTTTAATGTTAGTTTGCTACTGGCATAGCTACACTAAAAATGTTTGCCGTGTTAGTTTGTGGAACGTTAGTCTGAACCAGGCATTAGCTGGCTCTAGCTAACGTGATCTATCAGACAGGTGACGTTAGCTTACCTAGTAGCTAGCCTAGGTAACTGACCTCACCTACCGCACAGATAACGTCAGCAGACGTTTTCAATAATAAAGTGACTTGTTACTCAACAATGTAGTGTTTTACCTCCAGTATACATTCAATCATGGGCTATGGTTCATCACAAATATATGGAATACATTAAATTATTTAATGTGGGGTCCACGTGGCTGATGGCCTCTTTTGCTCTGCACCCTCCCTCAGTCAGGCATCGGTACATACCCCCCCCCCCCCCCCCCCGAGGAATCGGTTGCTCCAGTTTAAGGAAGTAAAAAAAGGTGCTTGTGTGCCCTCCGGTCCACCCGGTCAGATGTGACTCATGTATCGTGTTCCAGGTGGCCTTTGTGTGCTTGAGACAGTGCTGTGGTTTCATTTCATTCAGGGCTGGGCGATGTCCCGCAGCAGCGGTAGTCTTCAGCTGCAATAGCCGTCATGGCCAACATGGCGTACTGCCTCGTCTGTGCTCTTTACCCACCCCCTCCACCCCCCCCCTCCCCCTTTAATTATACCTGATGAGATAGCACGCACCCAGACTTCAGAGGCCGGGTGAAATGAATGTGAGCAACGATGTCGCCACCGTTATCTGTTGGGTGCTTCCATGCGATTGACGAAAACACATCGCATGATAACATGGGGGACGTACAACCTTGGCGCTGATTGGCTGTCTTTATCAACACCCTATAGATATCAGCGATGATGCCCCCCCCCCCAGCAACATGTCATGCGACTGTCTGAAGTTTGGATGCTCACTGTCGCTTCCGGTATAATTAACAAAAAGGGGAAAAGTGGATCGTTATTGCTTTTGATAATCATCGCATCAGTATATCGCCCCACACTAATTACATTGTGGTTTTCGACACGTGCGATGCGAAAACAATGGAAAAAAAACTGCAGGCATCGTCATTGAGTTGGTATCTAGACTTATTTCACTCCAGGGTGATATTGCCCCCCCCCCCTCCCTGTCCACAGAGTACTCCATCCTTTTGGCACGCTGGCCCTTGGGGGCGGGAGTTAAGATGACACCATTGTGCCCCGGCGATAGGGTGATGGAGAGACAGACAGGCAGGGGGGTGTGTCATAAGCCTGTCTGCTAAGCCGGGCAGTTTACCTCTGCAGCCACCGCAGCCTTTATCTCACGCACAGAGGCCTGGGGTGGGGGGTGGTTTTATAGCGCCCTGCTCAAAGAGCGCACTCCTGTTTATGGTGTTTGTCTGTGTGGCCACCGTGTTTGTTTTTGGTGTGTGAACACAAGCAGATGCAGCGGCGGGCGGGCGGGCGGGCGGGGGGGGGGCAGTTGCGGGCAGGACAGTCCCATCACGGCTGTGACTGCTTCCCCCGGCGCAACCGCTCTCTGAAGCACCCCCCGCCCCCCCCGCTCCTGCCGTCTCCCAGTCCCCCGCAGAATGGCAGCATTCACTGGCGCCCGTCCCGGAATGTGGAGGTGCCCCGGCCGCCCTCTTAAAGGGCCGGCGCGGTCTGGGACGTCCCCGGGAGGGGGGCAGAGGATGTGGGGTTGGGGGGGGGGGTCTCCGCGGGTTCGTGCGCCAGAAGAAAAGGCCGTATTTACAGTGGGCTGATTTCTCTCTCTCTCTCTCTCTCTCTCTCCCGCTGAATGCGGGCTCTGTGTCGGACCCGAACGCCTCGCTCGTCAGCCCCTCCCTCGGCACTGTGAGAGCGGTGCATTCTGGGACAGGGTGGAAGGCCACCGTGGGGGCGGAGACCTTGCGGCAGTTTGCGCTTTTGCTGAAGCTTTACAGGGTTCGTTTTATGCTCTTCCAGAAGGGACAAACAATATTCAGCCAATGCCAGCGGGGCAACTGGTGAATAGTCCCTGGCCGTGGAGACCAGCTGTCCAGCCTGCTTAGAGAAACTGGAAGTGCCTCGTGCGTCAGTTAAAATAATAAAGCCCCACTCCCCCAAACTGTATTGTTTGAACAGTGAAAATGGAATGACTGTATGTCTGCTTTGGATTCCTGAACACATAGCTGATTAGTTCTGACAGGACACCAGACACCTTTTTTTAAATTATTTATTTATTTATTTGCACCCCTCTCTCTCTCGTGTACATATAACGGGGGAAAGCAGATGTTATCTGTCGCTCCTTCTTTGTGTCGGTGGTCTGAGTCTGACCCGTTTTATTTTTTCCTTGTTTTGAAAGCGGTGGAATCAATCTCACGCTGCGGGCCGTGTGTGTTCCTGAGGAAACGCGCCGCGGAGCGAGACGCTACTGTATGCTACGCTATGCTATGCTACGCTACGCTGCGCTACTGTATGCTACGCTATGCTACGCTATGCTACGCTACGCTACTGTGTGCTACGCTATGCTACGCTGCGCGGTGCGGGAAGGCGAGCTCGTCTGGACCCCTCCCGTAAAGGAATGCTGTCTGGCAGCCCGCGGCCGAGCGTCTCCGCTCTCACACCTGCAGAGCAGGCCAGGTGTGTCCTGGTGCACACCCGGGACTGGAAACATGAGCGCACGTTTGTGCTTAGCTTTACCACTTACCTTTAGCGCTTACCATAGCGCTTAGCTTTAGCACTTACCTTTAGCGCTTACCATAGCGCTTAGCTTTAGCACTTACCATAGCGCTTAGCTTTAGCACTTACCTTTAGCGCTTACCATAGCGCTTAGCTTTAGCACTTACCTTTCGCACTTACCATAGCGCTTAGCTTTAGCACTTACCTTTAGCGCTTACCATAGCGCTTAGCTTTAGCACTTACCTTTAGCGCTTACCATAGCGTTTAGCTTTAGCACTTACCTTTAGCGCTTACCATAGCGCTTAGCTTTAGCACTTACCTTTAGCGCTTGCCTTAGCGCACCTCCCTTTAGTGCTTACCTTTAGCGCTAATCCCCCCCACCCCATCTATTATAACATCTTTCCATTAACTGTTCGTTCTGTACACTGATATGTATCTTCCGGTTCGAAATCTTGTCGTAGCATCTGGAACGAAAGGTTCTGTACGTGATTGTTCATTATCAGACCCAGGTGTGATCGCTAGCAGTGCTAGCCGAATCTGACACAGCACACTATGGTGCCCTCATGGTCCCAGAAGGAATGAAAGATGAATGAGGGAGTGACAGATGGAATGAAAGGAAGGTGGGTTAGTGGCCTGCTTTGTTCGTGCAGATTCTTTGCATGACACACGTCAGCACCTGTACTGGCTGTTTCGGTGCTGATCATCCCTTGTGGTAGTTGGTATTGCTCTTGTGAACCAGGTGCTCTTGTAAACCAGGTGAATGTGCTCATTAGCTTGTGTTCCTCCAGATGGGGGAGTTGCATGCACTTTGCTTCTGATGAATGAATGTGAAGTGATTGGATCTGTGAAAGTGTGTGTGTGTGTGTGTGTGTGCGTGCGTGTGACCTCATAAGGGTGGTAGTGTACTGGGTATGACGGTGTGGGCACCCCAGGGCTGGTGACTCGAGAGGTTGCAGCTTTGAATCCTAGTTGGGACATAGCCGTGGGGCACTTCACTTCAGCTGAATGTCTAGCTGTAGGAATGTATTGTCGGCTGTATAAGTGGCAGTGGATCAGATACCATAGATGTGTGCGTGTAACGCGATTCTCTCTCTCTCTCTCTCTCTCTCTCTCCCCAGAGTACATCGTGGTGTTCAACGGCTACTTTAGCGCCAAGGCGCGCGGGCACTTCATCGGCAGCGCCCTGCGGAGCTCGGAGGCGCTGGGCTGGCGCATCGTGCCGCGGGACAACCCGGCCAGCGACTACCCCAGCGACTTCGAGGTGGTGCAGATCCGGCAGGCCTCCCGCCAAGGCCTGCTCGCCCTGGAGGACCACCCCTACATCAAGAGGGTCACGCCCCAGCGCCGCGTGCTCCGCAGCCTCAAGTACAGCGATGGTGAGCCTTTCCCTTACACCCCTACACCCTACAGCCTTACACACCTACACCTTACACCCTACACCCTTACACCCTAAACTCCTACACCTTACACCCCCACATCTTACATCTTACACCCTACACCCCTACACCCTACAGCCTTACACCCTAAACCCCTACACCTTACACCCCTACGCCCCTACACCCTAAACCCCTGCACCCCTACAAACCTACACCCTACACCCCCACATCTTACATCTTACACCCTACACCCCTACAAACCTACACCCTACACCCCCACATCTTACATCTTACACCCTACACCCTACACCCCTGCATGCTACCCCCCACACCTTAACCCCTCTACACCCTAAACCCCTACACCCTACAGCCTACACCCCTACACCCTACAGCCTTACACACCTACACCTTACACCCTTACACCCTACACCCTTACACCCTAAACTCTTACACCCTAAACTCCTTACACCGTACACCCCTACACCTTACACCCTTACACCCTACAGCCTACACCCCACACCCTCTACACCCTTACACCCTACACCCTACAGCCTACACCCTAAACCCCTACACCTTACACCCCTACACCCTTACACCTTACACCCCTACACCCTACACCCTTACACCCTAAACCCCTACACCTTACACCCTACACCCTAAACCCCTACACCTTACACCCTACACCCTTACACCCTAAACACCTACACCTTACACCCCTACACCCTTACACCCTAAACCCCTACACCTTACACCCCTACACCCTACATCTTACATGAGGCTGTTTTGGTGCTTGCGTTAGTGTAGTAGGCTATGCTAATTTGCAGAATACTTTTGAGCTACTGTCAGATTTTTTGTCGGTTGGATACGGCCGTCTTCACGGTCAGATTCAGGGACAGCTGACTGTCTGCGCAGCGCTGCTCACGGCGTCGTTTAAGAACGCGTGATCGCATTTCCGTCCCTGCTTGCTGCAGTTTGCTGTCCTGAGCCGACCGAACGTTCCCTACTCCTGAGCTGCTCCAGAACAGACGATTTCAGCGCCTGTAGATGTGAACGCCCAGCCGCTTCAGTTTGGCCTTGGTTTTTAAGAAATAAATGCCACAGCGATATTGTGGAAAAACTACCTGAGCAAAGTCAGCCTCCCTCTGCAGAGACTGCGTGTGTGTGTGTGTGTGTGTGTGCAACAAAATAATTACTCTGGGTTTTTTTGAGCCAGTTTTGCTGTTTGACATTTTGGTGTTGTTTATTATTGATTATAATATTTACACAGCAGTTGGTAACACTGCAAGGTTCAAAGAGAAGAGGGCTTAATTTGAAAAAAACTACATGTCACGCTCTAGCTAGCTTGCTCAACACGAGTAAATTAAAACAAATCGCTCCAGTGGTTTCTTAAAAATATTATTAGCGTGCGTGACAGAAATTCGTTTTTTTTTAATCAGAATGCCAAAATGTGATTTGTATCTCTAATTTATTTCATCCCGCTCCTCAGATCCGCTTCGATGTCGTGATAAAAATCTGTCAGATTTGTCAATCTGATTTATGTGACAAATGAGGTTCGGAGGGAAAAAAAAAATGTTTTCCCCCTTTCATACCGAAGGCATCCCGGGGATGGTTTCTGTTCGTCCCAAACTCATGTTTTTATCCTCCCCAGGACATCGGGACCCCGTTAGTCTGAAGCCCTGCCGCCCCCCAATACGCCCTACACCCCACCCCCATGACCCAAATCCCACACACTCTTGTTGGCCCTCTTTACTGTACCCTCTCACTTACAGCAGCCTGCCCTCACCCCTCTCCACGGCCCCCCCTCCACACTCCTGTACTTGTGCCCTGATCCTGAGGAGTTTGTCGCCCCCCCGCTGCGTAGCCCACAGAGAGGGGGAGTGACGCGCGTCTCTGTGGGGGGCAGAGACCGAGCCAGAGGCTGTGCGGCTCCTCTGTAATCACCTCTGAAAACAGGAAGGGAATGTTCTAGACTTCCTCTCTGAGAGCGTACCCATTTCTCTCTCTCTCTCTCTCTCTCTCTCTCTCTCTCTCCCCCCTTTCTCCCCTTCTCTCTCTGTCTCTCCTCATTTCTCCCCTCTCTCTCTCCTCCTTTCTCCCCTCTCTCTCTCTCCTCCTTTCTCCCCTCTCTCTCTCTCTCCTGCTTTCTCCCCTTCTCTCTCTCTCTCTCTTGCTCCACAGTCTCTCCTGCCCCCCCTGAGTGGTTTCCCAGCTCCCCTCCAGCTGTTGGGTTTTGGGGGGAGGGGGGAGGTGAATTCCAGCAGTGCCGCCCCCCTCTCTGCTCCTCTGTCATTTTCACGCCTGGTTGTGGGCGTGGCTTCCCAGCATGCAGTTCTGCGGTCGTTCCCACATATACAGTTGATCTCGGGACACAAGGTCCTGACCACACCCCCTCTAGTGTGGAGCAAAAATAAACGTTCCATGGGACTGGTGTGTGTGACACATCCAGCCTTTGTCTTTCTCAGTCTGTCTCACACACACACACACACACACACACACACACACACACATATGCAGACACATGCACAGACACACGCACGGACACACACACACACACGTACAGACAGACAGCCAGGCATGTGCACCCACTCACACAGCCCCCTGTGGTCGGGGAGGGGGGGAGTAAATTAATGGTTGCAGTCTTTCTGTGTTTCTGTCTTTTTTCCTTAGAAATGACTGGTTCAGGTTGGGGGGGTTGATGAGAGCGGTGCTGTTTGCTTCTTGAGAGGGTGGGGGTGCGGTGGGGTGGGGTGGGGTAGCTCTGTCTCTGTGGGTACGGCAATGAAAGAGTACAGTGTGTATGTGTGACCCCCCCACCCCACCCTTTCCTGGCCACAGAATCGTGCTAAACCCAACCCAACCCCCACAACGCCCCCTGCCCCGCCCCCGCCCCCGCCCCCCGCCACCTCCTGCCAGGTTAATCAAACAAGCAAAGAGCAGCGCGAAAATAATAATGAACCACCTGCAGCTCTCTGCAGTCTGCTTTCAGCCCGGCGATAATGAAGGCACTCATCTAAAACCTGTTTGCTTGTGCGTTATTGTTCCTGTCCATTACTTAATAAATCCCCCCCTTCTCCCCGTCCCTTAATTTCATTATTCCCAAATCCCCCCGCTCTCGTTATGATTAAAGATCGAACCGTCTGAGGGCGTTTTTTTTATATCGGGTTCTGCGTCCGTGAAATTGCGTTAGCGCGCGGCTCTGATGAGGATTGGAGAGCAGAGCCTCGTTTCACCCCCCCTCCCTCCCCCCTCATGTTTTTTCGCCCGCTGCTGTAGATAAACACCCCGCTCTGGAGCGCTGATAAGCTGCTGGTTTTATAACGTCGTATAAAAGGCCTGTCCCGGAGTAAGGAGTCCTCTCCATCGGATTTCTCAAACTGCCGTATCCTGTTTGGGGAAGTGCACTCGCTTAGTGTTTGTTTTTGTCTGCACATTCAGTTTAAAAACGGAGTGTAGCACAGTGGGTAAGGAACTGGGCTTATAACCGAAAGGTCGTAGGTTCCATTCCCGGGTAGGACACTGCCGTTGTACCCTTGGGCAAGGTATTTAGCCGAAATTGCTTCAGTATATATCCGGCTGTATAAATGGATACAATGTAAAATGTTATGTAAAAGTTGTGTAAGTCGCTCTGGATAAGAGCGTCTGCTAAATGCCTGTAATGTAATGCTCTGTCTCCTCTTCGACGCTCTTCCTGGTCGCCCTCCTCTTCCTCCCCTGCCTTCACGGCAGGTCCCGGGCCGTGATGTTGGTCTTTGCCGGGCGGAGGTCTTAAGATGGCCGCTTTATATTCCGTCACACGGGGCTGTTTATTTCAATTTCGCTGTCTCTCAGTTGAGCAAATTCACTCTCAGAATTGAACGCACAGCTGTGGAAATGCCCGGAACGTTCTACGGGACCTTTTTCCGGTGGAATTTCAATCGGCTGCTCTTCGGACATTGAGATGTGAGGGATGGATATCCTCTCCGAAAATGACGCGTGAAACGGTCACAGCAGAGCAGCTCGGGAAACGTAAAAGCCGACGGGGGGGAGAACTGAAAAGCGATCCTCTCTCAGCCCCTCCTCCAGCCTCGTTAACTCCCGGAAGATTGCGCTCCTTCCAGTTTCGCCGTTTAACGCAATTGAGCTTCATTAACTGCCCGGTCCTGTTATCTCTGGCCTGTTCCTTTGCAGTGGAGTTGACCCTGTTTCTGAGAGCGAGCGTGATCTCATTCTGGCCGCATTATCTCTGGATTTGGTGCAAAAAAATCTGTTTGAAATCAGTCCTGAAGGGAGCCCTGGAGGCTTGTGGGAAGAGCAGCGGTGATGTAATGGGCTCTCTCTCTCTCTCAGCTGCCTGTAATGACTCCTGCTGGACTCAGACTCTCTCTCTCTCTCTCTCCCCCTCTCTCTCAGCTGCCTGTAATGACTCCTGCTGGACTCAGACTCTCTCTCTCTCTCTCTCTCTCTCTCTCTCTTCCCCTCTCTCTCAGCTGCCTGTAATGACTCCCGCTGGACTCAGCCTCTCTCTCTCTCTCTCAGCTGCCTGTAATGACTCCCGCTGGACTCAGCCTCTCTCTCTCTCTCTCTCTCTCTCTCTCAGCTGCCTGTAATGACTCCCGCTGGACTCAACCTCTCTCTCTCTCTCTCTCTCTCTCTCAGCTGCCTGTAATGACTCCCGCTGGACTCAACCTCTCTCTCTCTCTCTCTCAGCTCCCTGTAACGAGTCGCGCTGGTCTCAGAAGTGGCAGTAATGTCTCTCTCTCTCCCTCTTACCCTCTCTCTCTCTCTCTCTCTCCCCCTCTCCCTCTCTCTCTCTCACACGCTCTCTCTCTCTCTCCCTCTTACCCTCTCTCTCTCTCCCTCTCTCTCTCTCAGCCCCCTGTAACGAGTCGCGCTGGTCTCAGAAGTGGCAGTCGTCGCGGCCGCTGCGCAGGGCCAGCCTGTCGCTGGGCTCGGGCTTCTGGCACGCCACGGGCCGCCACTCCAGCCGCCGCCTCCTGAGGGCCATCCCCCGACACGTGGCCCAGATCCTGCAGGCCGACGTGCTCTGGCAGATGGGCCATACCGGTGCGTGTGTGTGTGTGTGTGTGTGTGTGTGTGTGAGCGAGCCTGTGTGTGAGTGTGAGTGTGAGTGTGAGTGTGAGTGTGAGTGAGCCTGTGTGTGAGTGAGTGTGTGAGTGTGAGCATGTGTGAGGGAGCATGAGTGTGTGTGAGTGTGCAAGTGTGTGTGAGCGAGCCTGTGTGTGTGAGTGAGTGTGTGCGTGATGTCGTGTCTGGCAGTGAAGGTATGTTCAGCGTGTGTTCAGGTTTTGACAGTGAGTATAACCCCCCTGTGTTCAGGCTCTGGTGTGAAGGTGGCCGTGTTCGACACGGGACTGAGTGAGAAGCACCCGCACTTCAAGAACGTGAAAGAGAGAACCAACTGGACCAACGAGAAGACTCTGGACGACGGTGAGAGTTTGTTTGGCGAATATGCATCTCGATTCGCTTCTTGGGACGTTGTAGTTATGTGATGAGCTGTTTGGGACGTCCCATCTTGGGCTGTAGCGATGTGATGAGTTGTTCTGGGACGTCCCGTCCTGAGCTGTAATTATGTGATGAGCTGTTTGGGATGTCCTGTCCTGGGACATGGCGTTCAGTGACTGTGCTCACATGGATAGCATATGTTATCTGAGGAAGAGGAGGGTGAGCGGGGTGATGACGGGGTGTGTGTGGCGTCCGCAGGGCTGGGCCACGGGACCTTCGTGGCGGGGGTCATCGCCAGCATGAGGGAGTGCCACGGCTTCGCCCCCGATTCGGAGCTGCACATCTTCAGAGTGTTCACCAACAACCAGGTACTGCGCCCCCCCTGCCTCTTTCTCCTGCCCAATATCCCGCTTGGAGAGCTCCCGCCTCTTTCTCCGGCTGATATCCTGCTTATAGAGCTCCTGCCTCTTTCTCCGGCTGATATCCTGCTTATAGAGCTCCTGCCTCTTCCTCCAGCTGATATCCTGCTTATAGAGCTCCTGCCTCTTTCTCTGGCTGATATCCTGCTTATAGAGCTCCTGCCTCTTTCTCCGGCTGATATCCTGCTTATAGAGCTCCTGCCTCTTTCTCCGGCTGATATCCTGCTTATAGAGCTCCTGCCTCTTTCTTCGGCTGATATCCAGCTTATAGAGCTCCTGCCTCTTTCTCCGGCTGATATCCTGCTTATAGAGCTCCTGCCTCTTTCTCCTGCCCAATATCCTGCTTATAGAGCTCCTGCCTCTTTCTCCGGCTGATATCCTGCTTATAGAGCTCCTGCCTCTTTCTCCGGCTGATATCCTGCTTATAGAGCTCCTGCCTCTTTCTCCGGCTGATATCCTGCTTATAGAGCTCCCGCCTCTTTCTTCGGCTGATATCCCGCTTGGAGAGCTCCTGCCTCTTTCTCTGGCTGATATCCTGCTTATAGAGCTCCTGCCTCTTTCTCCGGCTGATATCCTGCTTATAGAGCTCCTGCCTCTTTCTCTGGCTGATATCCTGCTTATAGAGCTCCTGCCTCTTTCTCCGGCTGATATCCTGCTTATAGAGCTCCTGCCTCTTTCTCCGGCTGATATCCTGCTTATAGAGCTCCTGCCTCTTTCTTCGGCTGATATCCCGCTTGGAGAGCTCCTGCCTCTTTCTCCGGCTGATATCCTGCTTATAGAGCTCCTGCCTCTTTCTCCGGCTGATATCCTGCTTATAGAGCTCCTGCCTCTTTCTCCGGCTGATATCCCGCTTATAGAGCTCCTGCCTCTTTCTCCGGCTGATATCCCGCTTATAGAGCTCCTGCCTCTTTCTCCAGCTGATATCCCGCTTATAGAGCTCCTGCCTCTTTCTCCGGCTGATATCCCGCTTATAGAGCTCCTGCCTCTTTCTTCGGCTGATATCCTGCTTATGGAGCCCCTGCCTCTTTCTCCGGCTGATATCCTGCTTGGAGAGCTCCTGCCTCTTTCTCCGGCTGATATCCTGCTTATAGAGCTCCTGCCTCTTTCTCCGGCTGATATCCTGCTTATAGAGCTCCTGCCTCTTTCTCCGGCTGATATCCTGCTTGGAGAGCTCCTGCCTCTTTCTCCGGCTGATATCCTGCTTATAGAGCTCCTGCCTCTTTCTCCGGCTGATATCCGCTTGCTATGAGCTCCTGCCTCTTTCTCCTATCGCTTAGAGCTCCTCCTCTTCCGTGATATCCTCTATAGAGCTCCTGCCTCTTTCTCCGGCTGATATCCTGCTTATAGAGCCGTCCTTTCTGCCTTCCCTTCTCCCGTTCTGATATCCTGCTTATAGAGCTCCTGCCTCTTTCTCCGCCTGATATCCTGCTTATAGAGCTCCTGCCTCTTTCTCGGCTGATATCCTGCTTATAGAGCTCCTGCCTCTTTCTCCGGCTGATATCCTGCTTATAGAGCTCCTGCCTCTTTCTCCCTGTCCCTTACTTTTCGCTGATCCCTGCCTCTTTCTCCGGCTGATATCCTGCTTATAGAGCTCCTGCCTCTTTCTCCGCTGATATCCTGCTTATAGAGCTCCTGCCTCTTTCTCTCGGCTGATATCCGCTTATAGAGCTCCTGCCTCTTTCTCCGGCTGATATCCTGCTTATAGAGCTCCTGCCTCTTTCTCCGGCTGATATCCTGCTTATAGAGCTCCTGCCTTCTTTCTTCGGCTGATATCCTGCTTATAGAGCTCCTGCCTCTTTCTCCGGCTGATATCCTGCTTATAGAGCTCCTGCCTCTTTCTCCTGGCTGATATCCTGCTTATAGAGCTCCTGCCTCTTTCTCCGGCTGATATCCTGCTTAAGAGCTCCTGCCTCTTTCTCCGGCTGATATCCTGCTTATAGAGCTCCTGCCTCTTTCTCCGGCTGATATCCTGCTTATAGAGCTCCTGCCTCTTTCTCCGGCTGATATCCTGCTTTAGAGCCTCCTGCCTCTTTCTCCGGCTGATATCCTGCTTATAGAGCTCCTGCCTCTTTCTCCGGCTGATATCCTGCTTATAGAGCTCCTGCCTCTTTCTCGGCTGATATCCGCTTATAGAGCTCCTGCCTCTTTCTCCGGCTGATATCCCGCTTATAGAGCTCCTGCCTCTTTCTCCGGCTGATATCCTGCTTATAGAGCTCCTGCCTCTTTCTCCGGCTGATATCCTGCTTATAGAGCTCCTGCCTCTTTCTCCGGCTGATATCCTGCTTATAGAGCTCCTGCCTCTTTCTCCGGCTGATATCCTGCTTATAGAGCTCCTGCCTCTTTCTCTCGGCTGATATCCGCTTATAGAGCTCCTGCCTCTTTCTCCGGCTGATATCCTGCTTATAGAGCTCCTGCCTCTTTCTCCGGCTGATATCCTGCTTGGAGAGCTCCTGCCTCTTTCTCCGGCTGATATCCTGCTTATAGAGCTCCTGCCTCTTTCTCCGGCTGATATCCTGCTTATAGAGCTCCTGCCTCTTTCTCCGGCTGATATCCTGCTTATAGAGCTCCTGCCTCTTTCTCCGGCTGATATCCTGCTTATAGAGCTCCTGCCTCTTTCTCCGGCTGATATCCTGCTTATAGAGCTCCTGTCTCTTTCTCCGGCTGATATCCTGCTTATAGAGCTCCTGCCTCTTTCTCCGGCTGATATCCTGCTTATAGAGCTCCTGCCTCTTTCTCCGGCTGATATCCCTCTTGGAGAGCTGGATCCATTGCATTACCCCCAGCTGTTTCACACATGGCCCTATCACATCAGTGAGATATAAATCATTACTGAATCCGCCCAGATCCAGCATTAAACTTGGCACTGTAGTCTCAGTCATACAGGAGGAGAGATAATGGCCAAATGAAAGTGTTCCTGTAGTCCAGCAGAGCCCCAGAGTCACGCTGGTCATAAATGCGTTGTGGCACAATCACGCTGTCTGCCAGGCAAGGTCATGCACATGTTGCTAGCACTTATCTGCTCGTGCTCAGGTTCTCTGTCTCCCCCCCCCCCCCCCCCCCGCAGGTGTCTTATACTTCCTGGTTTCTGGACGCCTTCAACTACGCGATCCTGAAGAAGATGGACGTGCTGAACCTCAGCATCGGCGGGCCCGACTTCATGGACCATCCGTTCGTGGACAAGGTGATGTCACCAGTCAAACAGACGTAACGATATGTAACGTTAATGCAAGCCGGTCAGTGAGTGGCTTCTGGAATGTGTTGCAGGTTTATGATGTCATTCCTTGTTTTTGTAGGCGCTGGAATGTGTCGCACGTTTATGATGTCATTCCTTCTTTTTGTAGGTGCCGGAATGTGTCGCAGGTTCATGATGTCATTCCTTGTTTTTGTACGTGCCGGAATGTGTCGCGGGTTTATGATGTCATTCCTTGTTTTTGTAGGTGCTGGAATGTGTCGCAGGTTTATGATGTCATTCCTTGTTTTTGTAGGTGTGGGAGCTGACTGCCAACAAAGTCATCATGGTCTCCGCTATCGGAAACGACGGGCCGCTATACGGGTGGGTGTGGCCATACTGGAGAAAAGAGAATGAGCTATTTTTGGGAGGATTTGGCATGTGTGCATGGGTGTGTAGAGCATTCAAATGTGTAGTTAAGTGTGTGTGTGTGTGTGTGTGTGTGTGTGTGTGTGTGTGTGTGTGTGTGTGTGTGTGTGTGTGTGTGTGTGAGTGTGAGTGTGAGTGTGAGTGTGAGTGTGAGTGTGAGTGTGAGTGTGAGTGTGAGTGTGAGTGTGAGTGTGAGTGTGAGTGTGAGTGTGAGTGTGAGTGTGAGTGTGATTTAAATATCTGGGATGTGCGTTTGTGTCTCAGAACCCTGAATAACCCGGCCGATCAGATGGACGTGATCGGGGTCGGTGGGATTGATTTCGAGGACAACATCGCCAGGTTCTCATCCCGGGGAATGACCACATGGGTACGTCTGCGCCCCTCCCTTGGCACCCCCCCCGCCCCGCCCCTCCCTCGCCACCACCTGCCCCGCCCGCCGTCCCGCGGCGCGGTTAGCGGCCTGCTGTGATCTCCCCGCTCCTCTCCGCATGCTCAGCTGTCTGGCTGATCTGAGCCGTGTTGTCTGAAAGTGCAGCTCTGCTTTTGAGCTCGCTTACTTCACAATGGCTGATAATGATAATTATTAGGGGTCCAAGCAGCGAAGCTGGTGGAACCCTATTGTATTTGTTAGGATTATTATTATTATTATTCTTATTTTTCTCCGCTAAAAGTGTCTGAGGCTCAGCGACCATAAGTCCTGGAGCAACCAAATTTGGCAGGTGGGTTCCTATGGGCCCCCACTACTCAGGCACTAAAAACCACGTACGTGGGCCAGATGGTGGCGCTATAACAAAGGGTTTTGCATAAAAGGCCATAACTGTCACACCATAAGTCAGATCAACACAAAACTTCATCGACCTATGCATCTGAACGTGCTCTACAACTTTGCCATTGGCCCCACCTATGTCCGCCATATTATTTGCCCGCCATTTAGACTTTTTAGTTGGGGTGTGGCAGTTTTCTCGGCAAAAATGTCTGAGGCTCAGCAACCATAAGTTGTAGACCAACCAAATTTGGTAAGTGGGTTCCTATGGCCCCCCACTACTCAGGCACTAAAAATCACCTATGTCGGCCAGATGGTGGCGCTATAACAAAGGATCATACTTTAAAAGGCCATAACTCCCACACCGTAAGTCTGATCAACACAAAACTTCATCAACTGATGCATCTGAATGTGCTCTACAACTTTCCTATTGGGAGCACCTACGTCCGCCGTATGGTTTGCACACCATTTGGCCTTTTTCATTAGGTGGGGTGCGGAAAAGCCGGAGCTCCAAATCTAAACGGTTACGACATCGAGTAAACTTCTTTACGGCAAGCGACAACCATGGCGACGCAAGTAATCCGACATCGTAGGTCTAGTTTTTATCAGTGAAAAGACGGTCTGACAGTGCCACCTAGCGTGCATGCTAGGATAGGCTACCCAAAGTTTTTCAGTAAAACCTTTCTGAGAGGACGAATAATTACTTTTCTTTGGCATGGATCAATTTGAAGACAGTATCGGGTGAGTTCGTTAAGTCTTTAAATCTGTCATTATGGTGAGAAAAAGCTAAACCATTTTAATGGTAGTTTTTGAGTTTCTGTGCAAACGCGCGAAAACACGCTGGTATAATAAAACAATGACGGTAATACATACATAGTCCGCTTCGTTCCGTTGCTACCATAGCGTAACAGACTATCTTGTGTCTACAGCTGCAGTTTCTCGCTGCAATTTCTAACATTGAATATTCACAAAAGACGCAATTTATACTGTACTCTGCCAATGTCTACATAAATAATACGCTACGGTAAAGCTTTGAGAGGATGAATCATTACTTTTCTTTGACATGGATCCATTTGAAGACAATAACAGGTGAGTTCGTTTACTCTTTAAATCCGTCATTATGCTGAGAAACAGCTAAACCATTTTATTTATGGGTTCTGAGTTTCTGTGCAAACGCGCGAAAACACGCTGGTATAATGAAATAATAACGGTAGCCTAATACATATATAGTCCGCTTCGTTCCGTTGCTACCATAACATAACGACCTACAGCTGCAGTTTCTCACTGCAATTACTAATATTGAATATAAACAAAAGACGCAATTTATGCTGTAGTCTGCCAATGTCAAAATAAATAATATGGTCAATTTGAAGACAATATCGAGTGAGTTCGTTTAGTCTTTAAATCCGTCATTATGCTGAGAGAAATCGTATTCTCAGTTTAATCTCTAAATTGACTGTAAGCTTAGGGTTGTAACTATGTAGTTGTTTCGTAGGTGACTTAACTCGTCTTAACTATTCCTTGTATTTGTGCATGGACTGCGTTGTTGCTGTTCTTGTCTGTGTTAGTGTTAATCAGTGTAACCTACAGGGTTTAAGTTGAACAATGCGGTTGTTCCCTGCACTTAGAACGGTAGGCTACTGCCCTCTAGGGTTTTCGACACACTTGTTTCTGGTTATGGTTATACATTTTGTTGTACATCGCTCTGGATAAGAGCGTCTGCCAAATGCCTGTAATGTAATGCAATATTCCGTAGCAACAAGATGAACCCGACATTAGCCCTAAAATATGCCAATACAGCAGTGAAAACGCTGCTAACTGAATGACGAAATAAGCGAGACTAACTTTTTTTAAAAAATTAACACGTCATTCTACAGTCAATATCTGGGACTAAACATTGAATAAATATACAATCTTACCATTGGTTTTACGCGTAGAGATGTCCCTTTTGCGAATGAGTGGCCATATATTGTTTTGGATAATCCGTTTGTGAAATGTCGGATTTTTTCAAAAATAGCGTAATACCACACCTGTTGCGTACGGCGTTGTCGTTCTTCTTAGTCCAATTTGGCTTGATTGACAGTTCTTTTATTCAGTAGGTGAGATTATAAGCTTTCTAACGATGTATAACATGTCTGATTTTTCTTTTGGAATAGCGTTTTATAGGTCAGCGTTACTAGAACTCATCTCATCTGCCAATGTCTAAATAAATACATTAAACGGTAGGCTTCTTTGCGAGCAGCACGCAATTCGCGAGTTGATATTCAATCTTTCTTCCGTTTTTTCTCAATGTCGTATTTATTATTTGAAATGTGCATTCATGTGTTATTATTCTATCTGTCTCTGTGGCGCTCTGAAATGTGCATTCTCTGCTAAGCTGAGCAATGGATTGGAATATGTGTCTGAGGTAGTGTTGCACGGTATACCAAAACTTCAGCACTTTCTCGGTACTTAAAAAAAAAAAAAAAACGGTTTCGTATTTGAATTTTCCAACGTTCGGTAGTTCTGCGTCAAATGTAAAAGCCAGGGAAATGTGTCTCCCGCATTACTGATTTAGAGGATGAAAAGTGTAGTTTGTCAGAATCTTCGCTAGATGGCAGTAGCAACTAAGGTTGCCAAGTGAGGTGACCTGCGCTTGTGCATTCACTTTCCTGATACAGCGCGAGCTTTGACTCAGTTCACTTCAGTAGCAATAGGTGTTCCAATTTGGAAATATTTTATAATAGATAGATGCTTTATTGTTATTAAAATATGCTGTTTTTAAATCTATTTAAAGATGAAAGACCTGTTTTAAAGAGTATTTACTTTACAACTGTTTAATTTTTGAAATATATTTAACATATTTTTCTATTGTTCAGTGTTGTAACACTATAGGCCTATGCATATTAATATGTTGCAGAGACTTCAACTTACAGGTTGTTAATGAACCAGGTTGTTAATAAACCATGAATTAGAAAATGAGGTCAACTCTTGTGGACATTACGTTTCTGATCTATTAAGGTAATTTCAGTATCGTTAGGTACCGAGTATCGAATTAGCACCGTTTAAGTTTCAAGTATCATTTCAGTATTGAGTATCGTAATACTAAACCTGGTACCAGTGTCAAAGTCAAAATTTCGGTATCGTGACAACACTAGTGTGACGCCTTTTTTAGTTGCGGCGCAGAAACACTGCAGCTGTGCATGCACACCGGACCATCTAAGTGTTATGACATGCCATCTAAGTGTTACGACATAGTAAAGGCCTTGACGGGAAGCGGCCAGGACACATCCATGGCGACGTAACTAAGTCATCCGACAGCGTCTCTTAGCTCAAAATTGGCCATAAGTCATCAATATTTCATACGATCATCATGACATTCAGTAGATATGTTGGGTGAAGGCATATGATCATGAGGACAAAGCCATTTTAAAATCGCTCCATAGGGGGCGCGATGCTGCCAATGCTTGGACCCCTTCCAACGCCGCTTGCGGCTTTAATTAACTTTGCTTTGCTTACACTACATACAGTGGCCCACACACGCTTAAGTGCTCATTCCTCATTTAAAATGGCTGTTTGCACTGACTGTGTAG
Organism: Anguilla rostrata; assembly: GCF_018555375.3. Taxonomy (NCBI): domain Eukaryota; kingdom Metazoa; phylum Chordata; class Actinopteri; order Anguilliformes; family Anguillidae; genus Anguilla; species Anguilla rostrata. The sequence continues at coordinate 59,204,161 of NC_057937.1, read as the reverse complement.
AGTGCGGGTCCATTTCAATCTAATGTGCATTTGCTGGGCCGGCATCCTCACTGAGAGTCAGGTACATTGATGACTTATTCATGTGGTTTAATTGCATTAGGTGACCGTTTCAGTGTTGGCTGTGATGCTCCCATGTTCCCTTTCTTCCTGTTCCTTGCTTGTACTTCATATTTTCCTGTCTCTCATTTCCACTCCCCCCTGCAAACTTCCTGTCTCTGACTACATCTTTCTTCTGTGTCATCCTTCCTGTTTTCCCTACTTCCTTTGTTCCACCCTTCTCTCACTTCTGTTTCTTGCTTCCCTCTGACTTCCTGTGTCTCACTTTCCCCCTCACTTCCTGTATGTCACTTTTCCCCCATCACTTCCTATGTCCCACGTTTCCCCCACCCTCACTTCCTGTATCTCACTTTTTCCCTATCACTTCCTGTGTCTCACTTTTCCCCCCTCACTTCCTGTGTCTCAGTATTTCTCCCTCACTTCCTGTGTCTGACTTCCTGTTTCCTGTGTCGCGCAGGAGTTGCCGGGGGGATATGGGCGGGTGAAGCCGGACATCGTGACGTACGGCTCGGGCGTCCGCGGCTCCGGGATGAAGGAGGGCTGCCGCTCGTTGTCGGGCACCAGCGTGGCCTCGCCGGTGGTTGCCGGGGCGGTCACCTTGCTGGCCAGGTGAGCCTCCCCTCCGCAGACACCTGCACGCGCTCAGGAGCTCTCTGACCGGGAGCTGTTTGGGCTGCACCATGATGATTGGCTGTTACGATGGAAGTTCTGCATTATGATTGGCTTTTAGGATGAACGTTCTGCATTATGATTGGCTGTTACGATGGACGTTCTGCATTGTGATGATTGGCTGTTACGATGAATGTTCTGCATTGTGATGAATGACTGTTAGGGTGAAGGTTCTGCATTATGATTGGCTGTTACGATGGACGTTCTGCATTATGATGAATGACTGTTACGATGGACGTTCTGCATTATGATTGGCTGTTAGGATGAACGTTGTGCATTATGATTGGCTGTTACGATGGACGCTCTGCATTATGATGAATGACTGTTACGATGGACGTTCTGCATTATGATTGGCTGTTACGATGGACATTCCTCAAGCAGGACTTCTCAGCAAACCACTGGAAGCACGAGTGGCAAGCCACCATTTTTCAAGGTGTTGCTGAAGTTATTTACGGGTTTTAAAATGCTTTTTGCTCTTGGTTTATCTCATCACATCACGCCCTGCCAGTAGTTCTTTGGTAGCTGTATTATGGCACAGTTCAGGAGTTGCCTCCTGTCCAATTATGTGTTAGAAAGATCATAATGCACACTCCAGAACATGGGATTATTTGCCTGTGAAGTTAATGGTTTTTTTTAAAATGGCGAAACCCCTTTCCCCTGGCTGATACACCCCCTGCAGCTCTCCCTCCCATGCCAGGCACCATCTGTATGCTGTTATCTGCTGTTGCCCAGGAGACAGACACTTCACGGGGGGGTGCGCTAAATCCCCCAGGTCAACACGCTGTGGGGACCGTCGCTGGGGGCCAGTCGGTAATCGGTTTGAAGAGAGCGGCTGCTCTCTCCTGGCTTGCCGTTAACTCTGTGAGGGCTTCCCTTCTCCCTCGCTGAGCTTCCTCTGTGAACGGCGCCTCCTGTTGGTCAGACCTTGCTTGTCTCGAACCAAAAAAAAAAAAACTTCCATTTCAGTTTCCGCTGTGGCTTCCCCTTCATGAAAGGTAGCCCACAGCTCTGTTCTTCCGAAGATAAAGGTGTGCTGGAGGGAGGACTTTGGCCCGTGGCTTCCGGCTCGGCCATTGCCTGCTTTACCCACAATGCTCCTCTGAGAAGCTCAGGGTTTCGGTTTGCGAGCGTTTTTCCCGTGCCGTAGTCGCGGTAACAGGGAGTCCACGGGACACGGCGGTACTGGCGGTGCCAGTCAGGTCGGTTTGGGCCGGGACGCGGAGTCGCGCGGGGCTCTCAGAGCTGTAGGTGACGGGCTGGCCGCGGTTTCCTGGAACAGGCAGATATACGGCTGCTTTTCTGTGCTGCTTCAGCGTCTCCCGCGCAGGCTCCCTCTCGCTAGCGACCGCTAGCGGCTGGACCGGCTCGGCCGTTCACCGCGGGGTTTGGCGGTAACGAACGAGACGTCGGCGCCCTTCTCTCTCAGTCACGGGGCTGACAGGGCCACAGACGCTGTGAATGGGGCTGTATTTATGTCCTGCAGTGGGAACTGTCCTGAAGACTGTCTTTCACAATCTATCTCTCTTTTTTTCTTTCTCTCTCTCTCTGTCTTTTTCCCTTTCTCTGTCTGTCTCTTTCTCTGTTTCTCTGTCATTCCCTCTCTCTCTTTCTCTGCTCTCTCTCCCTCTTTCTCTGTCTCTTTCCCTTTCTGTCTGTCTCTTTCTCTCCCTCTCTCTCTCCTTCCCTCTCTCTCTCTTTCTCTGCTCTCTCTCCCTCTCTTTCTCTGTCTCTTTCCATTTCTCTGTCTGTCTCTTTCTCTGCTCTGTCTCTCTCCCTCTCTCTCTCTGTCTCTCTCCCTCTTTGTCTCTCTCTCTCCATTTGTCTCTGTCTCCCTCGTACCCCTGTTCACAGGGACTCTGATTTAAACAGACGGTCAGCTCAGCAGAATATATGCTGTGTTGCCAGAGTAATACAGAAAGATGAAAGGAACCACACCCCCCTCCATCCTTTTTAAAAAAACAAAATCAATGATAATTATGAGAGAGAATTATGGAATAGTATAACCTGAAGCAGGATTGGCTGGAGTTCACTTTCCGGTAACTTCTACAGAAAGTTTTTGTGGGGCAGGGCTTGTTCTAGTAGCATAGCATGCTGAGTGTGCTTTTTCCTTTGACAGCTATTGATAAAACTTCCTGATTGTCTGATGGGTAAGCCTTGGTTCCCCGAAGATCTGAGTGTTGATTTTTCTGGAAAACCACTTTGGCCTTTGGTCCGGATTTACTGTCAGGGCCCTGGTACGGCAGTACTGCTCAAACAGGACCAGGTTCTGCTGCAGTGCCTGCTCTGTGGAAGACCACAGAACCGGGTCCTCTGGTGTACAGGAGGCACTTAATTTACTTGTGTAGAGTGAGACCTGGTGCTGCACACTGCTCCAGCACTCTGACCAGTTTGCTGATATAGATGTGTGTGTGTGTGTGTGTGTGTGTGTGTGTGTGTGTGTGTGTGTGTGTGTGTGTGTGTGTGAGTGTGAGCGTGTGTGTGTGTGTGTGTGCATGCTTCATCTCTTTCTCCCTCTCTCTGCTCTTCATCAGATCCTCTTATCAGCTTCTCTCTCAGCCTGGTTGGCGTTTTTTTTTCTTCTTCCTCACTCTATTGTTCTAGTGTCTCTCTCCCCTTAGCCGTGGTTTCGCAGGTGCTAGTCCAGCCGGCAGTGTGGTTTGTGTTTAACTCCGCCTCTCTCCCCCCACAGCACGGTGCTGAACCGGGAGCTGGTAAATCCCGCCAGCATGAAGCAGGCGCTCATCGCTTCGGCCCGCCGCCTCCCCGGGGTCAACATGTTCGAGCAGGGCCACGGCAAGCTGGACCTGCTGCGCGCCTACCAGATCCTCAACAGCTACCGGCCCCAGGCCAGGTACAGTACCCGCTCCCGCTAGCGCTTAGCGCCACGCTGCCACTGTACAGGCCAGGTACACTACCCGCTCCCATTAGCCACAGTTAGGTTAGCGGTTAGCGCCGCGCTGCCACTCTACAGGCCAGGTACACTACCTGCTCCCATTAGCCACAGTTAGGTTAGCGGTTAGCGCCGCGCTGCCACTCTACAGGCCAGGTACACTACCCGCTCCCATTAGCCACAGTTAGGTTAGCGCCACGCTGCCACTGTACAGGCCAGGTACAGTACCCGCTCCTGTTAGCCACAGTTAGGTTAGCGGTTAGCGCCACGCTGCCACTGTACAGGCCAGGTACAGTACCCGCTCCTGTTAGCCACAGTTAGGTTAGCGGTTAGCGCCGCGCTGCCACTGTACAGGCCAGGTACACTACCTGCTCCTGTTAGCGCTTAGGTTAGCGGTTAGCGCCGCGCTGCCGCTGTACAGGCCAGGTACAGTACCCGCTCCCATTAGCCACAGTTAGGTTAGCGGTTAGCGCCGCGCTGCCACTGTACAGGCCAGGTACAGTACCCGCTCCCGTTAGCCACAGTTAGGTTAGCGGTTAGCGCCGCGCTGCCACTGTACAGGCCAGGTACAGTACCCGCTCCCGTTAGCGCTTAGGTTAGCGGTTAGCGCCGCGCTGCCACTGTACAGGCCAGGTACAGTACCCGCTCCCATTAGCGGTTAGCGCCGCGCTGCCACTATACTGGCCAGGTACACTACCCGCTCCCATTAGCCACAGTTAGGTTAGCGCCGCGCTGCCACTGTACAGGCCAGGTACAGTACCTGCTCCCATTAGCCACAGTTAGGTTAGCGGTTAGCGCCACGCTGCCACTGTACAGGCCAGGTACAGTACCTGTTCCTGTTAGCGCTTAGGTTAGCGGTTAGCGCCGCGTCCGCGCGTAAGTCTGGCGTCAGGTGGTGGCCCCTGGAAGTCGAACGTGTTCTGAAATGTTCTGGAATATTTTCGGCCTGTAGGATTCCCTCTGCCTGAGTGGATGCGGAATGTCTTCCGGAATGTTCTGGAATATTTTCAGCTTGTAGGAATCCCTCCGTTGCAGCTGCAGCTTGTGGGACCCATTTTCCTTCCAGATCTTCTCCAGTTTGGCAGTTTTCTCTCGTTTCTGTTTTGAACGCAAGCCCGGTTTGCGTCCGGTTCGTTGCGTCAGTTCGCCTGCCAGATCGGGGCCTAGCCAGAGGCAGCTGTGGCCCGGGCAGTGCCCGCTGGGGGAGAAGGGGGTTCGGTCGACTGCGTTTCTGCATCGTGTTGAAAAAACATTTCCCTTTCGTAAGCTGCCTCAGCTGTGAGCAGTTCACTGCAACAGAAGCTGTACAGCTCTGCTGGCTGAACACAGAAAATGACAGCTGGATGCTTAAAATAAGCTGTCCCAAAAAAAAAGTAAAGGGGAGAGTAGTTGCATGAAAAAAATAAATAAATAAAAAAATTTAAAAAAGCACACTCACATTCATGTCACCTGTACTTCGCCTGTAGTTGTCTGAGCTCACCAGTAGAGGTTGTTTCCCTGTTTCGACGGGTGTGGGCTCACCTCAGTGTCTCCCCTCGTACCTGCAGCCTGAGCCCCAGCTACATCGACCTGACGGAGTGCCCGTACATGTGGCCCTACTGCTCCCAGCCCATCTACTACGGGGGCATGCCCACCATCGTCAACGTCACCATCCTCAACGGCATGGGCGTGACCGGCCGGATCCTGGACAAGGTGAGGGGGAGGGCGTGTGAGAGCTGCGCTGCGATTGGTGCTCCCGCAAGTCTGGCCCAGGGCTGTGACTCCGTCTCCTAGCAACAGTGGAACTTGGAACCGTGTTGCTATAGAGCTGTGGTAACCAGCCCTGTTCCTGGAGGTCTGCCGTCCTGGAGGTTCTCGCTCCAGCCCTAACGAAGCCAGACCTCGTTCAACATCTTGTCCTGCTAATTGGTAGAGTCGGGTGTGCCAAATCAAGGTTGTAGTGAGAACCTGCTGGACGGTAGATCTCCAGGAACAGGGATGGTTACCACTGCTGTAGCGTTCTGTGTGCTGGAGTACAGAAAGCTGTCCGTGTTGACGTGACAGTAGGAGTGAGCAGCGATCATCGCAGTGTGTTACTCCCTTCCTGATGATCATGGATGCTGTACACATCTTTGCTGTTAGTATGAGTGTTTCAGGTTGTGTAGGGGGTCCAGGTCCCCCCCCCCCTCTGTAAAGGGAAGATGTGCTGTTCGTTACCTTATTGCCCCCTTGCCGAAATCTCACGCCCCTGTCCCATCCCGTCCCGTCCACAGCCCATCTGGCAACCGTACCTGCCCCAGAACGGCGACCACATCGACGTGGCGATGTCCTATTCGCCCGTCCTCTGGCCCTGGGCGGGCTACCTGGCCGTGTCCATCTCCGTGGCCAAGAAAGCGGCGTCGTGGGAGGGCGTGGCGCAGGGTCACGTGATGGTCACCGTGGCGTCGCCGGCCGAGAACGACGTGAGTTCCGTGGGCTGGAGGGGGCGGGGCTTTGAGTCTGCTCAGGAACACGTCTCCCAGGGGTGGGGAACACACACACACACACACACACGCACACACACACACACTCTCTCTCTCTCACACACACACACACACACACACACACTCTCTCTCTCTCGCACCACACACACACACACACACACACATGCACACTCTCTCTCTCTCTCACACACATACACACACACACTCTCTCTCTCACACACACACACACACACACTCTTTCTCTCACACACACATACACACACACACTCTCTTTTTCTCACACACACACATACACACACACTCTCTCTCACACACACACACACACACACACACACACACACTCTCTCTGGGTTAGCGGACATGAACATTAAGCTGCTCTGCTCTCATTCAGTAGAGCTCATGTTCACCAGGCGCTGCAGCAGCGTTGTGTATGCATGGGGGCCGCTCTCAGGCGGGAGGCTAACGCTAGCGATGCCATTCGGGGCTCTGATTCACTCTGCAGCGCTTCCTCATTTTTTACCTCTTCACTTTCAGCGGTTTCTCATCAGTGAAAGCTTATAACGATCTGTAAACTGATTTTTTAATCTTTTATTTTAAATCATCATTTTTGCATTTAAAGTGTTCATTAAGATGCAAGCTCAGGATGCTCTCAGAGTGTGTAAATGAGAAAATAATGATGATGTTTCATTTGATGTATCGAATGGCAGTTTTGGACAATAGAGCAGGAAGCTTGACGTTGTTTCCATTCTGTGCTGATTGAATGATAATTGCTTCGCATTCACTTCTGATTGGACGGCCCTCTGAACGGCGACACCAATGATTGGCTAAAGTGTAATTCTCCACATTGCTCACATAAGCGACATGAGGTACTCCAAAAGACCAGTACCACAATCCTCCTGCAGAGGGCAGTATGAGAACTTTGTCGCTGATTAAAGACCTAATCTAAACTGAATAAGGTAGCTGTGATATCATTGCGTTTGTTTGTTTCTTTATGTATGATATCACTCTTATGAGTGATTTAGATCGCTCAGGGTCTTTGAGAGGCTGTGACTTCCATTAGGTTTGCTTGTGTGTGAACACGAGGCCGCGTGCAGTCATAGCAGGGTTGCCAGTTTAGACCCAGGAGTGTGTCTGAGCCTGAAGGCACCCACCCTACGGGGGGATTCCTAACCGGGGGATGTCCTTACATTCCTTATATTTGCTGCGACGCCAGGCCCCTGACTGCAGGTCAGACTGGAAGCTCCTTCAGTTCAGGATGAAAATCGTGGTGGCCGTCTTTGATTTCTCGTCTGAAGGTTCTCGGGGACAGAATGCCCGGCTCTGTTCTCTTCTTGGCCGAGTCTCCTCTGTGCCTTATCAAGCTCTGCCCTTTCTCTCTCTCTTCCACTCTTCTCTGCTTTCACCCCCACCCACCATTTTGGCTCTGTTCTCTTCTTGGCCGAGTCTCCTCTGTGCCTTATCAAGCTCTGCCCTTTCTCTCTCTCTTCCATTGTTCTCTGCATTCACCCCACCTGCCATTTTGGCTCTGTTCTCTCCTTGGCAGAGGCTTTGTGCCTTATCATGCTCTTTTCTTTATCTTCCACTCTCCTCTGCTTTCACCCCTCTGTCTCCACCCCACCCGCCATTTTGGCTCTGGGGCGACATAGCTCAGGAGGTAAGAGCGGTTGTCTGGCAGTCGGAGGGGTTGCCGGTTTGATCCCCACCCTGGGCGTGTCGAAGTGTCCCTGAGCAAGACGCCTGACCCCTAACTGCTCTGGCGAATGAGAGGCATCAGTTGTAAAGCGCTTTGGATAAAAGCGCTATATAAATGCAGTCCATTTACCATTCCATTTCCTTGGCAGAGGCTGTGTGTCTTATCAAGCTCTTTTCTTTCTCTTCCACTGTTCTCTACTTTCAGCCCCCCCCTCCCTCCACCCCACCCGCCATTTTGGCTGATTGCTGGTGATGGGAGGACACTGTTTCAAAGGCTGTCCTTTTTTTTACACACAGGCCTTTAATCTCCTTCAGAATGTGTTTTTCTTAGATTTGTCAGTCTTTCCTAAACTCTGCATTTCTAAAGGAAGTGTAGATGAGTGGGGATGAGACATTAGTTCTCCGGACATAGACTGAAACGGTCATAGACTGAGGACCCCAGAGAGACCACTGTAGAACAACACCTTCTCTGAGTGAGAATGAAGTTTCTCATCTTATTTAGAAGCTTATGATTCCAGCGTGATTTGTATTTTTTTGTAGAGATCTATGGTGAATGGGGATGCCCTGTATAGCTGTAAGCCAAGTGATGTGTGATTGTTTTAGACTGGAGTTTGAGGCCCGTTGGACGTCCTTGGGCCGCTGAGTGGTCGACCTGCTCTGATCCTCTCTCTCTCTCTCGCTCTCTCGTCCCTCCCCCTACCCCCTCTCTCACCCTCTCTCTCTCTCTCTCTCCCCCTCCCTCTCTTTCCCCCTCCCCCTACCCCCTCTCTCACTCTTTCTCTCCATCCACCCTCTCTCTCTCTCCCTCCCTCCCCCTCTCTCTACCTCCCTCCCCCCTCTCTCACTCTCCCTCTCTCACTCTTTCTCTCCATCCACCCTCTCTCTCCCTCCCTCCCGCTCTCTCTCTCGCTCTCTCGTCCCTCTCTCTCTCTCTCTCCCACAGTCTAAGGTGGGGGGGGAGCTCACCTCCACGGTGAAGCTGCCGGTGAAGGTGAAGATCGTGCCGACTCCTCCGCGCAGCAAGAGGGTGCTGTGGGACCAGTACCACAACCTGCGCTACCCGCCGGGCTACTTCCCCCGGGACAACCTGCGCATGAAGAACGACCCGCTGGACTGGTGAGTCTCTTCAGCATCGCATCACATCACATGCCATCACATGACATCGCATGACATCACATCACATCGCATGACATCACATCACATCACATGACATCACATGACATCACATGACATCGCATGACATCGCATGACATCACATGACATCACATGACATCACATGACATCACATGACATCACATCGCATCGCATGACATCGCATCACATCACATCGCATCGCATCGCATCACATCACATCACATGACATCGCATCGCATCACATCACATGACATCGCATGACATCGCATCACAGGCCTATCCAGAGCGACTTACACAACTTTTTACATAACTTTAAACCGCACATGTTTATACAGCTGGATATATACAGAATCAATGCAGGTTAAGTACCTTTGCTCAAGGGCACGACAGCAGCGTCCTGGCAGGGACTCGAACCTGCGACCTTTAGGCTGCAAGACCAGCTCCTTACCCGTTACGCTACGCCGCCGCCAGCCCACCCACGGCCGTCACACTGTCTGTCCTTTGTGCACTTTGGATGAATGGGGCGCTTGCGCTATCGGGTGGAGATGCTAACATTCTTTGTGTTAAATTGACGGTGTCTAACCGGAATACTCCATGCAGAAACGGTACCTATGAAAAACAACGACAAAAATAAAGCAAGACGCTATAAAGGAATGAAGATGAAAAGCCGTACGACGTGAAATATTCGAAACAATAAAGAGCTAAATAGCCACATAAAACACCGAATTAATTTTTAATACCCTCTTTCAAGTATGCGGTGTGTGAGGGTTGCATGTCTGCTGCTTCACCAGCAGAGGGCGATGTTTCATCGGCATCCCCAAGTTAGCCTTCAGCGATTCGAGATGTTTTTTTTTTTTTTTTTTTTTACTCCTTTTCTCCAATAAATAATAAATGAACTGATTTTTTGAAATGAGTGTTTGGTTGTTTTCAAAGGAATGGAGATCACATCCACACCAACTTCAGGGACATGTACCAGCACCTGAGGAGCATGGGATACTTTGTGGAGGTGCTGGGCGCGCCCATTACCTGTTTCGACGCCAGTCAATACGGTAAGCGGGTTCTGCCAGCTTTTTAATTTCGATACGGACGCTTGCCTTACGTGCTAGGAACACTGATCTAGGATCAGTTTGGCCTTTTTATTTCATCATGTAAGTTAAGACATGGCCTGGGGAAACCTTTATATCACATTACAGGCATTTAGCAGACGCTCTTATCCAGAGAGGCTTACACAACTTTTCTTTACACAGCATTTTACATTGCATCCATTTGCACAGCTGGATATATATACTGAAGCAATGCAGGTTAAGCACCTTGCTCAAGGGTACAATGGCAGCATCCTACTTGGGAATCGAACCTATGACCTTGAGGTTACGAGACCAGTTCTTTACCCGTTATACCACACTGCCGAAACCTGACTCTAGATCGGCGTTGGACATTTTGTGGTTACCCTGGAAGTAAGCCAGTGTAATGAATGTAAGCCAGTGCAGGATGTGTTTGGGATGTAGGCCAGTGGAGAATGTGTTTGGCAGCTGCTCTTGAATAATAAGTAGCTCTCTGGACTGTGGTCAGATGTGAAGTGCTTTCATCTCTGGTTCTGAGGGTCCGGTCATTCGAACAGAGTTAAACACATTTAACCGAATAAATTCGATTTCCGTTGTGATTGTCAAGAACCCCCGAAGTGGTTGTGAGCACCGTGTGTGTGTGTGTGTGTGCGCGTGTGTGCGCGTGTGTGTGCGCGTGTGTGCGTGTGTTGCTTGCAGCGTGGTGCGCGTGTGGTGCTTGCTGGTGTGCCGGTGTGTTGCGTGTGTGTGCGCGTGTGTGTGCGTGTGCGTGGGTGCGTGTGCGTGTGTGTGGTGCTGCGTGTGCGTGTGCGTGCGCGTGCGTGTGCGTGTGCGTGTGTGTGCGTGTGTGTGTATGCATTTGTGCGAATGCGTGTGTGCGGTCTTTAACGTCCTGCCCGTTGGGCGGTTTGCGCCCGCACGCAGGCACTCTGCTGATGGTGGACAGCGAGGAGGAGTACTTCCCCGAGGAGATCAGCAAGCTCCGGCGCGACATCGACAACGGCCTGTCCCTCATCGTCTTCAGTGACTGGTACAACACGTCCGTCATGAGGAAGGTCAAGTTCTACGACGAGAACACCAGGTGAGCCCCGCCCCTCTGCCCCCCTAAAAGCTCCTCCATTTCCCAAACGCACCTTCTGAACCTCGGTGCCTTCACGGGTTCCGGGGGGTGGGGGGGGGGGGGGGCATAGACAGGGTCACCCCCTCCCCCCCGCTCACAGAGAGGTGCGTCAGCGTGTGGAACACCGCATCCTGTGGCGTTCAGGTCCGCTGGTGTTGCGTTGCGTGTCTCAGAGGGCTGAATGGCCTGCTGTCCCGATCACACGCTCCCTTATTTCCCTGCGTAGTCCTCCTCCTCCTCTTGCACTGCAGTAATTGGCCGCTGCTTTAATCGCTATCCGCTAACGAGCGGATTACAGCGCGGCGCTCCTCGCCCGCGACCGCGACAACGCTCGCTCCTGTTTCTCCTTTCGAGAGGAGTGCATTCTGGGCCGGAGGTCCTCTCTGACCGGACCCGGATCACGCGAAACCACGCCTGCGTCAGATCATCGCGGAAAAACGCTCGGCCCTCTTCTTTCGCAGTTCCTGCGGGCTGCTTGTCAGAAACCGTGAAAGAAACTATTCCCGTAACAAAAAGAAGCTGAACATGGTGCTTCTGTTTTCAACAGCCGTCAGAACAAAGTATTTTCAGTTGACTGCGTGTTGTATTTAGCTAGCGTAACACATTGTATTGAAATGCGAAGGTGTTCTGGCGGTATGAGTTAAGTAGTGCTCGCATCTGAAGAGCTGCAGTGTTGCAGGCCTGTGTTTGACCCCGGGTCTGTGTGTGACCGTGTGTCTGCAGGCAGTGGTGGATGCCGGACACAGGGGGCGCCAACGTGCCGGCTCTGAACGACCTCATCTCCGTGTGGGGCATGGCCTTCAGCGACGGACTGTACGAGGGGGACTTCACCATGGCCGACCACGACAGTGAGCCCCCCCGCTCCCACCCCCCCGCTCTCACCCCCCCGCTCCTGCCCCCACTCTCACCCCCCACGCCCCCTCCACCCCCACTCTCACCCCACGCCCTGCCCCCACTCACCCCCGTCTGCCTCTCACCCCACCCTGCCCCCACTCCACCCCCCGCCCTGCCCCCACCCACCCCGCCCCTCCACCCCCTCGCCCCCACCCACTCTCCCCCCACGATCTCGCCTCCCCCGCGCCCTCCCCTGCTCTTTCCCCACCCCGCTAATGCCCATGCGCCACCCGGCTTGCCCCACCCCCCGACGGAAGCTCCACCCCCGCGCCTGCCTCCACGCTCTCGGCCTCCATGATCTCATTCCGCTTCACTGCCTTTCCTTCACCGACAGTGATTGGATTGACGGTGAGCTCCCTTACCTGAACCACAGGGAAGCTCCACTCAATCACACGCATGTGTAACGACAATTAGAGCAATAGCTAAATGTCTTGGAAACATCTAGCTTACTGCCTGTACCTCTGTCTGGAGATGAGCTCCTCTCTGCATCAAGCGTTCTGGTCGTTATCTCCCAACTGAAGCTCTTGTCCATCTGAGAGTTTGGTCAGCGCTGGGTTCTTCCATTGTATTCTGCCTGCTGAGAGTCCGACTCACCCGTGATTATATGGCAGATCTTTCGTCGGTGTGATTGTTTCTGCGTGGGCATGCCGGGGGGAGTTGCCTGCGGTTTAAAACTGCATTGAGGCCGGTGTGCGGAATAAGGGTGCTGACCTTCGAACCCGTGTCCCTCCCCCAGTGTACTACGCCTCTGGCTGCAGCATCGCCCGTTTCCCCGACGACGGCATCGTCATCGCCGAGACGCTGAAGGATCAAGGTGACGCACCGCTACGCCTTCATTCTGCGTTCAGTCCACCTGGAGCCCTCGCACCTGGGCACTGTTACCGTGGCGATGCGTGCCTTCTGCCTAATGTTCTTCCTTCCTCCTGTCTCCTTCTTTCCTTTCATCCCTCTTTCTTAAATCTGGGTTTCCCTGTTCTCTTTTCTCATGCCTACTGCTTCTCCCCCCCCTTTCCACTTGGCCTCTCCCAGGTCTGGAAGTGTTGAAGCAGGAGACTGCAGTGGTGGAGAATGTTCCCATCTTGGGACTGTACCAAACGCCGTCTGAAGGGGGAGGCCGGATAGCTCTCTACGGAGACTCCAACTGCATAGACGACAGTCACAGGCAGAAAGGTGAGGGTATATGGTGTATATTACATACACGCACACACACTACTCTCTCTCTCTCTCTCTCTCTCTCTCTCTCTCTCTCACACACACACACTATCTCTCTCTCTCTCTCTCTCTCTCTCACACACACACCCCAGTTACTCTGTGTAGCTCTGATTGTGATGCGTTTCCTCTTCCTGCAGACTGTTCTGATTGTGATGCGTTTCCTCTTCCTGCAGACTGTTCTGATTGTGATGCGTTTCCTGCAGACTGTTCTGATTGTGATGCGTTTCCTCTTCCCACAGACTGTTCTGATTGTGATGCGTTTCCTCTTCCTGCAGACTGTTCTGATTGTGGTGCGTTTCCTCTTCCCGCAGACTGTTTCTGGCTGCTGGACGCGCTGCTGCAGTTCACCGCGTACAGCATGACCCCCCCGAGCCTCAGCCACTCCAAGAGCAGGATGCCCCCCCCCACGGGCACCGAGCGCCCCCTGCCAGAGAGACTGGAGGGTACGGGACCCCTCATCGACCCCGCACCGCCAACACTGAGCAGCAGAGTTTGGGCGTTATGGGCCAGTTCAGAGGCTTAAGCCAGTATTAGGATGTACACGTCTTTACAAACATGTACATCCCAGCCTAAAAATCAGCTTTATTTCATAGTCAGGAATGATACAGATTATTTACTGAGCACCTTAAATACAAGCAGACTGCTGGAAAATGCCTTACTGTAGAACAAACAATAAAAAAAAATATATACCAAATAAATATGCTTGCAAAATATGTATACAAAACACATTCAAAATCCAATCTGACAGCTCTTATTAGTTAAGATGAGTGCCTTTTGGATTCTGTCAGAAATGATTTCATTCATCTCTTGTAGTTAAATCCCAAAATTTATCTTCAGCTTCACATTTGAACACCTACCTCTCCCTCGCTCTCGTTCTCCCTCTCTCTCGTTCTGACTCTCCCTCTCCCTCGCTCCCTCGCTCCCTCTCTCTCTCCCCCTCCAGGTAATCACCTGTACCGGTACTCCAAGGTGCTGGAGGCGTACCTGGGCGACCCCAAGCCCCGCCCGCTGCCCGCCTGCCCTCACCTGTCCTGGGCCAAACCGCAGCCCCTCAACGAGACGGCGCCCAGGTGGGTTCCCCCGGTTATGCCGGGTTCTAAACGGGAGGGCCTAGAACCCGTTGCACCTGGCGGGAGAGTCACTTCCGGACGGAACATGGCGTTCTGCCCAGTTCTGATTAATCTAAGCACACGAGCCTGGAACCACTGCCAAAGCGAGCAGAGAGAGAGAGAGAGAGAGATCGTGGCATGCAGAAACTGTGCCCGGGCTCTGGGGAGGTGTGCCTGCCTCACCTCTGTAATGACGTGGTCCAACCCTCGTTTCCCCTCTGAAATGAAATGGTTTGACCCTGGACCTCTCCTCTGTAATGAAATGGTTTGACCCTGGACCTCTCCTCTGTAATGAAATGGTTTGACCCTGGACCTCTCCTCTGTAATGAAATGGTTTGACCCTGGACCTCTCCTCTGTAATGAAATGGTTTGACCCTGGATCTCCCATCTGTAAAGAAATGGTTTGACCCTGGATCTCCTATCTGTAAAGAAATGGTTTGACCCTGGACCCCCCCTCTGTACAGAAATGGTCTGACCCTGCTCCTCCCCTCCGCACTGAAATGGTCTGACCCTGGACCTCCCCTCTGTACTGAAGTGGTCTGACCGTGCGTCTCCTCTCTCCGTTTCCGCAGTAACCTGTGGAAGCACCAGAAGCTGCTGTCTGTGGACACGGACAAGGTGACCCTGCCCAACGTGCGGGCGTACCGGCCCCAGGTGCGACCCCTGTCCCCCGGAGAGAGTGGGGCCTGGGACATCCCCGGAGGTGAGTGACGGACGGGACGCTCGGTGCTCCGCCCACAACCGACAGCCTCACTGTCCTGGCTGACAAGCGGTTTAACCAAAGAAAACCACAAATCCCAGAATGCATCACTCCGCCTCTCTCTGTTGGCTACTGATTCCATTAAAGCTGCTATGTTGTTCCCTTAAACAGACTCATTGCAATTTGGGGGCTTGCTTTATTTTAGATGTGCTGTACCTTTTATAAGTCTGTTTGTGTATTGATATTTGGAATTTGATGCGTTAACACGTTCTGGGTATGTGTGACCTCTGACCTCTGCGGTGCGTTCCGCAGGCATCATGCCGGGGCGGTACAACCAGGACGTGGGGCAGACCATCCCGGTGTTCGCCTTCCTGGGGGCCATGGTGGTGCTGGCCTTCTTCGTGGTGCAGCTCACCAAGGTGCGGAGCAAGCCCAAGCGGAGGAAGCCTCGGGTGAAGCGGCCTCTGTTCCTGCAGCAGCCCCCGCAGACGCACACGGGCAAGACCCCCACCGTCTGACCCCGCCCCCTCTGCCCCCAGGCCCCGCCCCCTGACCCTCAGAGAGAGAGAGAGCTCGCCGGCCAGCTGGCCAATAAGGGACGACCGTCTTACCTCTCTTGACGGGGGTTTTAATTGTATCGCTTCTCTCCTGCCGGACTCAGACCAGGACGAAAATCGTCCCCGGGAGCCATGGTGGATTTACCCGGTGCGGTGGGGGGGGGGGATGGGGGGGGGGGGTCGGGCTGAAGCAATGTTTGGAATACTTACGGGAGACGGACTTTCGAAAAGCCAGGAGGATAATCCACCCCCCCCCCTCCCCAGGATGAGTTTAACCCACGGGAAACCTCGACATTCTTCTCCCCCTGGCCGTGTCTCTCATTCCACAGACCAAATGGAGCTGCTGTGGGGGGGGGGGGGGAGGGGAGGGGAGGGGAGGCGGGGGGGTGGTGACATCCTGCTTCTCCTCTTTTTGTATTTATTGTTTTTCATGCGTTTACTGAATGACGCCCTTCCCCCCCCCCCCCCCGGGACTTAATGGGGGAGGGGGGAGAAGAACTCGACCAATCAAATTGGACAGAACTTTCGGATTTTAGCAATGAGCATTTGGGAAATTTTTCTATTCGTGCTTTTATTTTTTATTTTTTACTATTTTTTTTTTCCCTGTATTTCTTTTTTTTTTTTTTTTTTTTTAAGTTTTGTTTTCCTGTATTTTTATTTTTGTAGGTCCAGGCGGCCTCACCGCCCGCTCGGTTTGCTCGGGCGGTTCCTCCGTCAGTACGCTCCGTCATTGGTGAAGTGTAAATACGCCCTGTGATCTCGCCCCCGCTGGTGGAGCGGGGGGGGGGGGTGGATCCTTTTCAAATATATCTCATTCATTATGAAGCTCAGCCCTCGTGTGCCTCTGCCTTTCTTTGTCTGCCTCGCTTACTGTAATACTGGATTGTGTCTCTATCGCGCTGGTTATCTCAGAGTATTTTACTGTGTGAATGAAAAGTCGGGGGGGTGGGGGGTGTGTCTCTTCAGCCCCCTCCAGTATGAGAGTCTCACCTGGGGGTAAAAATGGATTAATGACCGGGAAATTGGGGCCAGTGCTCCATGGCCTTTGACCCTCGATGGGGGGGCCAAGGTTGTGAGGCCACAGTACCTACTTAACAGTTCCGTACTGATACTACTTTACCAATGCATGCATTCGGCCTCTAGCTGTGGCCATTTCTGGCAGCAGGTGATGGTACAGGTGTACTTGTGGTCTGTGAGGTGAGAGGAACGGGAAGTTGCACAGGTGAGTTGTGATGCGGATAGAGGCATGCACCTGGGCAGCCTGGACACCCGATGCTCTGATACAGGTGCGTATGTGTGGAGCTTTCCAATCGCAGCGACAGACAGGTGACCTGTACAGGTGTGTGCATGGAACAGCAGGTAAGACGGGTTGAGTTACCTCAGACAGGTAACGAGGTCAGAGGTCAGTGACTGCTGTTCAGCTCACAGGTGAAGGCGAGGCAGTGACGGTGACGTGCTGCAGTGTCGTCAGTAAGTATTTGGACAGTGGCACAATTTTTGATGTTTTGGTTCTGTACTCCAGCACATAGGATTTGAAATGGAAAGGATGAATATGAGGTTTTAAATTAAGACTGCCGGCTTTAATTTGAGGGTACTCGCTTCCATATTGGGTGAAGAGTTTAGTAATCCCAGTCCCTTCTATACATAAACAAAACAAAACAAACTTTGTGGCACTGTCCAAATGCAGACGGCACTGTATCCCTGTACGGAGGGATCTTTCATCTACGCATAAACTGGTTCTCTTCTTCCCCTCCGATGTCCCAGAGAGGAAGTGGCACCCAGAAAAAACTGGCACAAATGATATCTTAGTCTTTGTAACACTTTATATTGTGTTTTTATAACCGGGCTGTAATAGAGAGCGTGACAGTTGAGAGAGAGAGAGAAATGATTAACAGAATCTTCTGATTAGGTTCTGACACACTTTTATTGTTGCATGTGTACTGTTGGGAGGACGTTCTAGAATGTAGAAGTCTAAATTTGGATCGGTTACATTTCAGCAGTCAGTTCAAATGGAATTAATTAACTGGAAAATGCCTCCCAAGAACATAATGGCCATTTTATTCAATTTGGGCAATCCAATTAATTTCCTGAATTGAACCGATTAAAATGGAATTGACCCCAATCCTGGCAGCACTTAGTGACAAAGAACGAGGCATTGTGACACTAAAAATGAGCGGAACTATGACATGCCACCAGAAACAAGCTTATTTAGACAAATCTTCGTATTCTGTGACGATCAGAACCTTCTTCTTGGTGCCAACAAGTCTGTGATTGACAGGTAATTGTAGCGCCACCCACACTCGGTGACATGACACCCCAGTCTTATTATTATAAATGACATTTTTGTGCTACAGGTGGATTTTTGAAGGTCGAGTGTCTCGTTGGATGACCTACGACCTCAATTTCAGAAATTGTCAGACGTCAAATTATCTGCAGGACGGGGCAGGATTGTATTCTGTGCTCGTAATCAGCCTTATAAAAATCAGACGTCAGCGACGCACCCTCTGATTGGCTTCCGTCTAAGCCGATCTGAGCGGAGATGTTTTTTTTCCTGGTTGGTTGTTCTGATGATTTCCATCGAGATATACCGCTCCTTCTCAGAGCCTACGTGTGTCGGGGGCTGCCAGTATTTGGCTTTTTGTTCCGAACCTTCTCGTCTGCTGTGAGCTGTCGCGGTGGAAAAGGCTCTCGACGTGTGTGCTCTTGTGACACGTCCGAGTTCTCCACCTCTGCTTTTAGACGTTTGAAGTCTGAAGAGTCACATTTCCTGAAAAGCAGGAGAGAATGTCATCAAATGCCAGTCGAATAAAAGAGATCTTTTTAAACGCAGTCCCCTGCACTTGGATGGGATTCTGGAAAGAGAGAATTGTTGTCGGGCAAGGATTTGCCTGCCAGCCCCTGGTTTACCATTACTGGGGTGAAACAGGAAGTGGACCTGGATCCTATGTGTTCTTTTCTTTTTTTTTTTTTTTTCAAAAGGCCGATGCTAGCCCTCGGATTCTTATCTGCTGTTTGTGACCTCGTGGCCCATTTCCTCGTCCAATCGATATGTGGATAAACCAGAGTCACATGACCCCCCCTCCACTCCTTACCTCTTAAAGGAATGCCAACACACACACACACACACACACACATACACGATGGAAAAGTACAGCTGGACACCGGACGCACAACATCCGTGTTCAGAATTCCTTATCTTCCCCTGGAAGGTCGTGACAGTGAAGCCGTCCAGGGCACGTGACCTTCTAGGCAATAAAATGTTCAACAGAGTGCACCATCTTATCACAATTTGAAGAGTACCGTTTTTAGGATTTAATCGCAAAGGCTGATGAACTTCATCACATATAGAAAACGTATCCGGCTCTTTGGTAGAGAAATGGGTTTGGGGGTGTAGCGCATGCAGTAATGTATGAAATGAATATAATGTTACAGGTAGGCTGAGAATCTGTCCATCTGGCACGAATTCAATCTGGCTACCTCACTGCACTGAGGAGCCTGTATCGGGCTCCACCAATCAGGTGGCTCCACTGGTTACATTTCCTGGAGGCGGGGACATGTGTGTCACGCAGGCATCGCCATTGGTTACCTGGAGTTCCCTGGAGGCGGGAATGTAGGCCTGCCCACTCCAGCGCGTGATTATTATTGGCTGCTCGGCTCATTTGGCACGTTGCCGCTGGATGCTAATCAACTGACAGACACGATTGTCTTTCAACCACTGCAAGTAAAATGGAGTTCAACAGAATCGGTTATTTTTGAATTTTTACTTTTCCCCTCGGCAGTCAGCGCATGGCGGTGGTTGGGGGCGGCAGTGTAGTATAATGAGTAAGGAACCGTCACTAAAGTTTGCAGGTTCGATTCCCCGGGTAGGACACTGCTGTTGTACCCTTGAGCAAGGTACTAAACCTGCATTGCTTCAGTATATATCCAGCTGTATAAAATGGATGCAGTGCAAATGCTACGTAAAGAGTTGTGTAAGTCGCTCTGGATAAGAGCGTCTGCTAAATGCCTGTAAAGTGATGTACTGTTGTTTTCACAGCCTGCAGGACTGAAGTCGCCCCCACCAGAGCGGCTTTCACGCGGTAGAGCCACCCCATTGGTAGAGCCGCTCCAGCGATAGAGCTATCCCATCGATAGAGCCACACCAGCGATAGAGCTACCCCATCGATAGAGCTACCCGATCGATAGAGCCACCCCAGGGGTAGAGCCACCCCAGCGATAGAGCTACCCGATCGATAGAGCCACACCAGCGATAGAGCTACCCCATTGATAGAGCTACCCGATCAATAGAGCCACACCAGCGATAGAGCCACCACATCGGTAGAGCTACCCCAGCGATAGAGCCACCCCAGGGGTAGAGCCACCCCATCGGTAGAGCCACCCCATCGATAGAGCCACCCCATCGATAGAGCCACACCAGCGATAGAGCCACCCCATCGGTAGAGCCACACCAGCGATAGAGCTACCCCATCGATAGAGCCACCCCAGGGGTAGAGCCACCCCGGTGATAGAGCCACCCCATCGGTAGAGCCCACCCCAGCGGTAGAGCTACCCCAGCGGTAGAGCCCACCCCAGCGGTAGAGCCCACCCCAGCGATAGAGCTTACCCCATCGATAGAGCCACACCAGGGGTAGAGCCACCCCATTGGTAGAGCCACCCCCATCAGGAGAGCCACCCCATCGATAGAGCCACCCCATCGGTAGAGCCACACCAGCGATAGAGCCACACCGCGGCTGATAACGGCGCTGAAGTGTGCCGGGTCTAATCTGCGCTGCGATAAACGGCCTCTTAAAGCCGCATACTTCACTGCTGACAAAGTGGCTCAATACAGGGTCCGATAGCGCGAGAGGCATCAGCAGAGTCCGCCCTTAAAGGCAGGCATGTTTCACACACACACACTCACACACACTCACACAAACACACACACACACGCACAAACGCACACACACACACACACAAACGCACTGGCATGCACACACACACACACACGCACAAACGCACTGGCATGCACACACACACACGCACACGCATAAATGCACTGGCATGCACACACACACACACACACACACATAAACGCACTGGCATGCACACACACACACACACGCACATAAACGCATTGGCATGATACACCCACACCCACACACACACACACACACACACACACATAAACGCACTGGCATGCACACACACGCACACACACACCAGGTCGAACTTAAAACATTGCTTGGTTAAATATGTCCCTCTTTTTACTGGGGAAATGGTGTGAATAAAAAACAACCAGTGTCTCGGTTGCCTTGAATGTGACACAGAGGTAAAAACCACGTGAGAGACGCTGAGCATCCAGTGCAATGAAAGCTGCATGATTTGCCCAGTCATGGCGGACGAATGCCCTCTGATCTACAGTAAACCTGCCGGTGTCCCAGTTTCCTGAGCACAATGGCCTCGTTCTGTAATGTAAACATTAGGTCAGCGTTTGGCTGTTTGCCGGTGTCTTTTACGGCCAATCGGACTCCGAGTCCCGCCTCCCCCCGGCCCCTCTCCCTCCTCCAGGTCAGCCGTCAATCATCAACAAGCCACGAGGACTGCTGAATCACGGTTTCTCAGCTGTAACATTCAGGCCCCGCCCCCTCCCCCTTAGGGGCGGCTACGAAGGCTGCAGCTCAGCATTTAGACCACGAGCGGGACTCTCGAAACCTCACACACCCACCCCCCGTCTGCCAGCGACAGGGTCCGCGAACTCCCGCCCCCCCCACCCCGCGCTCTTCAGCTTCTCTGTGTCTGCCGACCACCTGCCTCGCTGAGCGCTGTTCTCAGGTGAGTATACCTGCCCTTCCCTCTCTCTCTCTCCCCCCATCACTGGGCTGTTTCCCCTGGCTTCTCTACCTGCCTCGCTGAGCGCTGTTCTCAGGTGAGCATACCTGCCCTTCCTACCCCCTCTCCCCCCTCATCGCTGGGCTCTTTCCCCTGGCCTACCCCCCCCCCCCCTCTTTCCCTGCCTCCAATCATTTCCCCTGGGTTCTCTACCTGCCTCGTTTGCACCTGTTTGCTTAACGCCCACCTGCCACGTCCAGGTGAGTCATGCCCTCTCTGTGGATTCAGGTGGCAGCACCTTCAGTAGTTCAGTAGTGTTACCATGGCTACGGGAAGTAGGGAAATGAATGTCAGTGTTGTGTTTGTGTGAAGAGCAGCAATGAGTGTTCGCATTTGATTCGGGGAAAATGGGAGTTTCTGAGGGGTGGGGATTTGGGGGGGGGGGGAGGGGTGAGTGTTACCATGGCTACCGGACGGACAGATCAGCGTTTGTGTAACAGTAACAGCGCGGCAGCAGGAAGCTGGCGCTGTACCGTAAGTGCCAACGGTTCCTTCGCTTCCTGATGGCGGCCGACAGGTCATGTGATCTCAGGTAAACGGCTGCTTGAGCTCAGGTGGTCCGGGAAATCGGCGCCGGTGTCACTTCCGTAAGCGCCTGGAGGTCTGGAGCAGAGATTCGCTTTGCGTTTGGGGTTTGTGTGCCTTCCTTGCGAAGAGAGGAAGGCACACAAACTCCTGTGCGGTGGTGGGCGGGTGTTTAAGGGGGTGTGTGTGTGTGTTGTGGTCATAAATACAAACACGCGTGCACACGGTTCTGTGCCGTTCTGTTTTATAATAACCAGTGTCAGCGCTGAAGGCAGTTGTTGGCTGGAAGAGGTCGACTGGAGCGCTGTGATTGTGTTGGGGGGTTGATTGGTGGGGGGGGGGGGGGGGGGGTGCTGGATCTGAGAGGTCTCCTGGGCGTTGTGGATTTGCTCGTTTTTCCTGAGGGGCCCGTCTACTTGCGTAACGTGTCTATTATCCGCCGAACTTTGACCTGCTCAAGACTCAAAGGCACGGTGCACTTTTCCCATTGATGTTACGGAATGTTTTTGTTGCTGAGTTCTTGCACCCCCTTCTCTCTGACTCCTCTGGCTGACTGTATGGGGCAGGTTCACCGTAGCACTGTGTCACGCTCTGCATCGATTGTGTCAATGTCCGCTTCCGTATCTGTACCACAGGGCATCTGCTGTTGCTGTTATAAAGCCTGTTCTGGAAGTTTCTCTGGATAAGGAGTTCTGTGAGGCGCATAAGTGTGGGATTAACACTCCGGTGTGTGGGAATGTTTCCACAGGATCCCAGGAGGGATTTATCAGCCCCCTAAACACTCCTTTACCATACCAACACACACACACTCTCTCTTACACACACACACTCACACACAAACAATCTCTCTTACACACACACACACACTCACTCACACACACACGCACACACACACACACACACACACACACACTCTCTCTCACTCACACACACACACACACACACACTCACACACACACACACACACACACTCTCTCTCACACACACACACATACACACTCTTTCACACGCACGCACACACACTCTCTCTCACTCACACACACATGCACACACACACACACACACACAGACAGAGTGCACAACTATGATCCCCAGAAAGAAGGGACCCTTGGGACTCCGCCCCCAGGAGCCCCTCCCGGTTGTCATCATTGGTGAGTATCAGTGACGGACAGGTCAGTTGACCAACAGAACCAGCAGAGCAGCTGCTGATAAAAGCCCTTATTCACCCCATTCACTTCTGCGAGAGAAAAAAAATACTCAGTCATGGTGTCTGGATCACTCTTTTTAAATAATTTGTTTTACTGTTAGAAAATCCTCCTGAATGTGGAATTAATCGGTGATCGTAGCAACGCCGTTTCCCAAACCACCAGGAAAACTGGCGCAGCAGTTAGGTCACACGCTGCCGGTGAAGTCACGCTCTTAATATGGCTCGGGCCACAGCTGGTCCTGGACAATGATTGACAAGAAGTGAAACGAGTGAATACGAGTTCCAGCTCAAACGGTCACTAAATTTTGGACGGCGGCAGAACGCTGTTCAGTGAACTCTCCCCACAGGCGGACTGGGAACGTTCTGGGCCTGGTTCTCTCTGGATGGTCACAGTTTTTCTTTGATAATTCAAAACCCTGGGAAAGTTCTTGGTTGACCACATTTATCAGCGTTTATAAATCTGATTTGGGGACGGCCTTTTTCACCCGAAATGTGCGTCTGGCTGGAAATGATCCCCCAGGTTGACTTTCAAATAATTGCCTCTTTCTTTATTTTCTTCTGATTTGTTTAAAAAAAATAATATTTAAGGTTGTACAGACATGTTAAATAACAGTAGGGTAAACTGCTAATACGTTCTCAGAACCAGACATGGTGTCAAGTACGTATTTGTTTTGGATTCAAATACTTTTCTGTGCTTTACTGATCTTGTCTGGTGTATTGGAACCAATGAAATACTCTCAAAAACTGCAGACCCCGACTTCTGGTCATATTGGCTGGCTCAAGTATACCAGGCAAGATCAACAGAGCACAGAAAAGTATTTGAATCCAAAACAAATATTTGTATTTGACCCAGGTCTGCTCAGAACCCAACCTAAGGTGCTTCATAATACCTGCATGTGACTCATTTATGGTATTAGGTTTAGGCCTCAGCAAAATGGCCGTCACTGTGCCGGACAGATTCCCAGTGAGTCTTCCAAAATGCCCAAAGGTACTCATAATGTCATTTAGGCCCAGCTCAGTGCAGGATTCGGATTTTCTAAAATGGCAGGCCTATTTCCCAGTGACCTTTGTATACAAGCCAAGCTCAAAATGGATTTTCACACCTCCAGGACTGATTAGATCGTACTTTTAATCTATTCAGCGCCACCTTTTAACGGCTGGTTTCTGCTAATCCTGAAATTGCCTTGAAGTTGATTGGCTACGTGCCATATGTCATATGAACCAATTCATCGTACCCCACAGCTAACAGGTTCAATATACATACAGTGGTGTGCAAAGGTTTGGGTACCGCTGGTCAAATTGCACATTTTGTTAAAAGATTAAACGCAACCTCTGCGGGGTAAAAACTAGACATATTTCTGCTCATTTTAATGCATAATTACTTTTTATTAGCTGAACTGAATGGGTTGAAAAAAAAAACTGAAATAGGTTATCGGCCCCACGTTTTACTTTTAATGTTTTCTTTTCCAAACCATTAAATTCAGCAAATAATTAGCCTCTGTGCATTGAAACTTGCAGTCCTGTTTAAGTTAGGGTCCTGCAGAGCTTATGTTGACTTCTTTTCACTTCAACAAATGTGCCATTTGACCAGGTGTGCCCCAATTTAAGCGTACCACTGTGATGACTAGACTCGACTAGGTAATGCTGACAACGACATCATCATTTAAGTCAAATTATAATGCATCCTAGTAGGAAAATATGTTTACGACTTGAGCATGTAAATTTAACTGTGCTGGTTCTGGTGCAGTTGGGTAGTATGACAGGCTTGAGGCTCAGGGGCGACACAGCTCACGAGGTAAGACCAATTGTCTGGCAGTCGGAGGGTTGCCGGTTCAAACCCCGCCTTGGGCGTGTCGAAGTGTCCTTGAGCAAGACACTTAACCCCTAACTGCTCTGGCAAATGAGAGGCATCAATTGTAAAGCGCTTTGGATAAAAGCACTATATAAATGCAGTCCATTTGAACATCTTTGGAATCGACGGTCTCTTTTTTCTGCGGTTTGTTGACCCCGCCCTTCTTCCTGTGTCTTGTCTGTGGCATCCCAGGTAACGGCCCATCTGGAATCTGCCTGTCCTACTTCCTGTCTGGCTACAGGCCGTACGTGAGAGAGGCCGCCTCCCACCCCAACCCCATTCTGCACCGGAAACTTCTGGAAATTTCCGGGCAGTGCCTTCTGGAACAGGTACGTCACACCACCCCTCCACCGTGTCGACCGGGCCGATCTGGGAAAAACTCAATAACCCACTTTTTTAATTTTTATTTTTATTTCAATTTAATTGGAAGACCTTGCACTTTACAAGATTAAAGTAGGCTGCCACTTAACAAAGTATTTATGCAAGAAAATAAAAAAAATGTAAAAAAAAAAAAAACCTGCTTTTTGGGTTATTAACCTTTCAGAGCATTTCAAAAAGATTTGCTCCCGGTGTTTCACTTATGCATATTTTGTTCAGCCTGTTTTCAAGGCAATTTTCCTTTCATTGAATGTGTGTCAAACCTCACCCTCCAGCAAGATTACAGCCTGTCCACTGCTGCTCAGCCGCACACACATTACTCCATTCTGCTGATCTAGGATAAGCCACACCACTGCTGCTCAGCCACATACACATTACTCCATTCTGCTGATCTAGGATAAGCCACACCATTGCTGCTCTGCCACACACACGTTAGTCCCTTCTGCTGATCTAGGTCAGTGTTCGAGCTACCATGCTCTGCCATACTACTCATTCTCTGATCGATAAGCACCATGCTGCTTGCCACACACACGTAGCCCTTCTGCTGATCTGGTCATGGTCGAGCCTAACCATTGCTGCTTGCCACCATGTCTGTGACTAGGGCAGTGGTTCAAGCACACCATTGTCACTGCCCACCACGTTAGTCATTCTGCTGATCTAGTCATGGTTTCAAGCCTAACATTGTGCTCTGCCACACACACATTAGCCCGGATTAGTCATGTCAGTCCTTGCTACTCTGCACACCATTACCTCTGGTCTGGTCAGTGGTTAAGCCTACTTGCGCCTGACACACTAGTCTCGCTGACTAGTGCGTGCTACCATTCATCTGCCACACACACGTTAGTCTTGCGACTGGTCAGGGTTCAGCTAACATGCTGCTCTGCCACTTAGTCCTTTGCTGATTAGGTCATGGTTCAAGCCTAACCATTGCTACTCTGCCACACACACGTTAGTCCCTTCTGCTGATCTAGGTCATGTTCGCCTAACATTGTGCTCGCAAACATTAGTCTTGCTTAGGTCAGTGGTTCAAGCCTAACCATTGCTGCTCTGCCACACGTTACGCCATTCTGCTGACGCAGCATTAGTGTGGCCCTGCTCTGTTTTTCTGGGAGCTCATTCCCTGATGTCGGTGACCTAGTGAAGTGTGTCATCCAAGATTTCAAGATTTCACTAGGTTTAATTATTAAATGGGGAATGAAAAGTTGCTGTCAGCAATTCTGTGTGTGTGTGCGCGCACGTGCACAGTGTGGTCATGCATACATGAGTGTGTGGACTCGCGCTTATTTTTTAAAGTAGGTTAACAAGACTTCATTGTTTTTATGACGCCCACCATATGGTCACAGTTAAGACCCACGCACAGTCAGGTCTTGTCAGTCAGCTGAAACTGCACCTTGAGAACCAGCCTTGTTGTTTTGGTATAGCTAATGCTGTTCCTGTATTATTTGGACCCGTTCTGTATGTCCAAAAGGGCCTGAGCTTGCATTCACATTTACACTCTAATACAGAGCTAATACGATCCGTTAATACAGCTGGATATTTTACTGAAGAAACTCATGTTAAGTACAAGGGTCAAGGGTCAAGGGTCAGGAGTATAACAGTAGTGCTTCCCCTGCTGGGAATCAAACCCCCAATCGGGGAGTGTGTAAGCCCACTTCTCTAAACGCTGTGCTACACCGCCTCTCCATATTGCATGGGAAAGGCTAACACAAAGTCATAGCCCAGCTAATGC
Source organism: Anguilla rostrata (assembly GCF_018555375.3). NCBI lineage: Eukaryota > Metazoa > Chordata > Actinopteri > Anguilliformes > Anguillidae > Anguilla > Anguilla rostrata. The sequence goes on along the minus strand of NC_057937.1, from coordinate 59,177,045 downwards.
ATGACAGAAAAATGAATATTAGCTGAACAGTGACCACCCCACACGCCCCCGCACCCCCACTGGGAATCAAACCTCCAATCAGGGAGTTGTAAGTCCACTTCTCTAAATGTTGTGCTACACTGCCTCTCCGTATTGCATAGGAAAGGCTAACACAGAGTCATTGCCCAGCTAATGCATCAGACAGTAACCACTCCTTTCCCCCCCCCCGGCCCAAACCTGCAGGACCTGGAGTACCTGTCTGAAGGGCTGGACGGGCGCAGCCCCAGTCCCCTCGGCCTGCTGTTCGACGCCCTGGTCCGGCCGGACGGGGACCTGGGCGGGTCAGCCGAATCGCTGCTCTCCTGGCGCAGGGAACCGGAGCGGGGCGTGGCCCACCTGGTGCTCGGCAAGGGCCCAGCTGGAGGGGCCTGGCAGGTAGGAAGTGATGTCAGAGGAGAGCAGGTGCACCCGTGACTCAGAAGGGTACGCAAACCGGGCCCAGATATGTGACTGTGCCTTATCTGACTCAAAGCCCTGATAGTGTAGGGCGGAGGGGTCCAGTCTTATCCAAAAAGGGCCCGTGTGGGTGCAGGTTTTGTCTTAGCCCAACATTAGGACACTTGAATCAACTTCTTTAAAGATCGTGATCGAAGACCACGATTAGTTAATTTTGTTGAATCCGGTGTCTTGGTGATGGCTCTTTTCAGTTACGTGTATGTTCAGTTGACTTTTTTGTTGTACTGTCTGTAGCTATTGTGCAGGCCTACTACTGCTACCATGGCCAGGTCTCTCTTGAAAGAGAGATTTTAATCTCAATGAGACTTCCTGGTTAAATAAAGGTGAATAATAATGGCTCTTCTCGGTTAAGATTGGATATCCGAGGCGTAGATGAGTGCTCTTTGGATTCTGTTCACCATTTACATTTCCAACATACAATTTCTGAAGTAAGAGCAGTGAGGCTGCATTTGAAGTATTAATTTCTGAAATGTAAGAGAAATTATTAAATTAAATTAGATGAAAGCACTTATACATATCTGTACCTTTGTGGGAGTAGAAAAGAGGTGGGGGGGCGATGATTTTATTTCATTTGTATTATCTCTCGCTCACTTTTCTGTTTTTGAGTGAAACATCTTGACTGAATGTATGGCTATTCTTTGCACTCTTTGAACATTTCAAGAGCGAGAAAAGATCTGGCGATACAGTGGAGCAGGATAACTTCATACGAAGCTGTCATTTTTATTTCCGGACAAAAAGAAACAAAAACAAAAGGTCCAAAGGCCGTTGCTGAAATAAATAGATATTTCCAAAAATAACATGATGTCCTGTGCCTCTCATCTAAGATTCTGTCAAAACAAAATGGCATTTCTTAAAGAGAGGCAGCCATGTGGAAGAGTGACCACCCCTCCATTCTTTGTTGTGAGACTTGCTTTATCCGGTCTATTTCAAAATTCCCTTTGACGAGCACCCAAACCATAAGACTTTAAATTAAATGTGTTCTTCCCCTTTAATATTGTTCCATTTCTGTCTCTCTCACACACTCTCTTTACTGCTTCTGCACTGTGTCTCGTGGTATACGCTTCTGTCTTGTGTGTGTGTGTGTGTGTGTGAGAGAGAGTGTCTGTGTGTGTGTGTGTGTGAGAGAGACGGAGTGAGAGCGTGTGTGAGTGTGTGTATGTGAGTGTGCGAGTGTTTGTGAGAGACTGTGTGTGTCTGGAAGAGAGTGAGTGTGTGAGTGTTTGAGAGAGAGAGAGTGTGTGTGGGCGAGAGTCCGAGAGAGTGTGAGTGTGTGTGTTCGTGAGAGCGTGTGTGTGTGCCTGAGAGTGCGAGAGAGAGTGTGAGTGTTATTAGGCCCAATAAACTGCACAGCCAGTACTCTGCTGGCTGAGTTCTCTCTGCAGAGACCAGCTGATTTTTCTTGGTCCTGTAGGACCATAAATCTCACGTCTGTTTGCGTTGTATCAGGGGAAACGAGTGCCTCTTACTTCCGTCTTTCTCTACTTCCCAGCTGTTTCTCTCTCTCTCTCTCACAGGCTGTAATCTGAGCACGTCCTCTTGGCAGCTGCACTTTTCCAACTTGTCTGTTTCTACCGCCTCCCTTGCGCTCACAAACGCGATTCGTTTCTTCGAGACGTGTCATCGTTTCCCCGGTGACGAGCAATCCGCCGCGATGGATTGCCTCTTCCGAGCCCGGCCGGCGGCACCGGGGGGTCGGCTTGGCGCCGCTCTGCGGGGGCGCCCCGGTGGCCGGCTGTAATTTCGTTTTCGTTATGATGTCGTTTGGTACGGTGCTACCTGAGGGAGTCTTAGCGCAGGTGCGGGTGCCTTTAGTGAAACTCGAGGCCGTTCGGTTTGATGGGTCACTGCCTGTCCTGGGCCTCGCATCGAGTCGCAATCGCTGACAATTCTCATTCCCTCCTTCTCTTTCTCTTCTCTATCTCTCTCTCCCCCCTATGTCACTCCTCCCTCTCTCCTTCCTCTTACTCCCTCTCTCATTGCCCCTCTACTTTCTCTTTTCTTCTCACCCCCCCACAACCCCCCACCCCTTCTTCTCACCCCCCCGTCCCACTCTCTCTCTCTCTCTCTCTCTCTCTCAGACGATGGAGGGATCGATGATCACCCTCAGTCTCGGGGACTGGATGGAGATGCCCGACCTGTCCTTCAGAGACTGGATGGCGAAGAGAGGAAGGTGAGTCATCATCTTCCTCACCTTTTCTTGGTTTTTACCTGGCTGGCCGACTGATGGACGAAGATGATGGTCGCTGTGATGTCGTGTTGCACATTGCTGTAAAGTACTTCACTGTGGGCAGGGCCGGCCCGTGGCATGAACAGTGTATGCGGTTGTTTAGGGCCACAACCGCTAGGGGGGGGGGCCACACGACCACGAGGGGGGGGCCACACGATCCATTGTTTATCTAAGGTAAATAACGGTAGTTTCGTATTTACGTTATTCATCCCCTATCGCGGAACTAGTGGTATAAATTGAAAACGGAACGGAAACAGAACATTTCATAACAATGCAATGTAAGAAGGATTTTACCAAGTGACCCACCACCCCCCTCCGCTCGACAGAATCCAACAGCACCCCACCCCCCCCCCCCGCTTGACGACTTGTTTAGGGCCCTGACTGTGGGATCTTACAGTGAGAGGGCTCTGAAATTCTCTGACTATCCTGAAATACAGTATCCTTGCATCTGTAACTGCAGGGTCAGTGAATGTCTTGCAATGTCCAGTTTTTTCTGTTATACTTGGTGAGAATTGGTGTTCAGGGTGGGGTGGGGTGCGGGGTGTGAATTAGAAAATTAACATTCAGGACCACATTAGGAACCACTCCACTTTTTAAATGGCTCGAGTATTTGTATTAGCATTTAAAAGTCGTTTGGCAGATGCTCTTATCCCGAGCAATTTACAGCTTAGTGCACAAAATAAGGTTGGATGGACAGCAGTTGAAACAAAAGTGCCGTTTCTTTAAAGAGGGTGATAATAATGTGTCTTGCAAGGGTTCTGTAGCTGAAAGGATGAATTAACACAAGCTGGTGCTGAAGCTGGGGCTAACGCTGCCGCTAAGGGTGTTGAAACTTCAATCGTAAAGTCTCTTATGACTCCAGTGTTTTGTTGTGTAATGAACAGCCCAATACTAAACAACAGACAGACTTACTTGTCACACACAAGTCCTGAAGATTTTAGGAAAAATTTCTCCAATTTTGTTAAATGCCTATGTTGTTACTTATGTTTACTGCGGTAGCAACATCAACCACCTTTAGTCCTTTCCATGACCTTTACAATGGACTTTCTTTTGCAGTTCTGTCATGCTGTGCAAAAATTGGACTTTTACGATTTGGCATTTTAATGTTAAATAAAATATTCCCAATTCCCCAAGCATTTCACCGACATCTTGCAGGCATCACTGACACAACAAACAGGTCACAGACAGGGTGGCAGTGTAGTATAATGGGCAAGGTACTGGTCTTTGATTCCCGGGTAGCCTTGATCAAGGTACTTAACCTGCATTGCTTCAGTATATGTCCAGCCGCATAAATGGATGCTGTGTAAAAGCTGTGTAAAACATTGTGTAAGTCGCTCTGGATAAGAGCGTCTGCTGAATGCCTGTAATGTAATGTAATGTAATGACGGACATCAGACATGACGGACACCAAAGGCCCCGCCTCCATTTTGCGTGCCCTTCCTGTTACAGGCAGCTGAGGAACAACAGGGCGGCCACCAGGGACATAGCGCAGTACTACCAGCACTACGTGGAGGTGAAGGGGCTGCAGCAGCACTTCCGCTGCGGGGCTCTCGTGACTTCCGTGCGGCCCCTCCCACCGGACACCCCCCCGGGGGGCCCCTCCGAGGAGGCGGGACCCCCCGCATCCACGCTGTACGAGATCCGGGGGGAGCAGGAGGAGCCGGGGGGCGGGCGGAGTCCGTTCCGCCTCTACGCCCGGAACGTGGTGCTGGCCACGGGCGCGTACGACCGGCCGTCCCGGCTGGGCGTGGAGGGGGAGGACCTGCCCTTCGTCCGCCACACCGTGGGCGACCTGGAGGGGGCGCTGCGGGCGCGGGCGCTGGGCCCCGCCTCCGGCCTGCCGCTGCTGGTGGTGGGGGCGGGGCTCACGGCGGCCGACGCCGTCCTGCTGGGCCGGGGGGCGGGCGTGCCGGTCCTCCACGCCTTCCGGCGCGGGACGGGCGACCCCGCCCTCGTGTTCCACCAGCTGCCCGCCGTCATGTTCCCCGAATACCACAAGGTGCACGACATGATGCGGGCGCCAGGGGGCGGGGCCTACCCGGGCTACGCCGGCCTGCCGCTCCACCGCGTGCTGCGATTCGCCGCCGGCGGCCGCTGCTTCCTGCGGGAGGTCGGCGGCGGCGGCGGCGGCGGCGGCGGGAAGGTCCGGGACGTGCGCGTCGCCATGGCGATGGTCCTGATCGGCTCCAACCCCGACCTGTCCTTCCTGCCGGACGAGGGGCGCGGCCTGGCCCTGGACCCGGGCCGTCCCGTCAGCGCCAAGCGCAACCCCCTGGACACGGACCCCTTCACCTACGAGAGCGCCCGCCAGCCGGGACTCTACGCACTGGGACCTCTGGCCGGCGACGGATTTGTCAGGTTCCTACAGGGCGGGGCGCTGGGCGCGGCTACCTCCCTGCTCAGGAAAACAGGTCTGACTGGGACCTCATGAGGGGGGGGTTGTCTGATTTTGAATTTGTCAAAATCCGGACTGCACGCTTCCGTAGGGACTGAGCAGAGGACCAGCTGAATTGTCATTAATCTCATAAACCTCGACCTGTTTTCAGAGGTTTTGCTCATGTTAATATGGATTCCGTTAATATTCATTCACGTAATGTACAGACGGATCGAGTTATATATTTTAATTTATACACACTGTACATATTATTCTTCAAGTATTACATTTTTTTTAAAAGGTATTTAAGTATATAAACCAGGGGTGTTTCAATATTATCTGAAACGGGCTGATGTGGTGCAGGTTTTTGTTTTAGCTTGGCACTACGACACCTGAATAGTCGTCAGTCAATACCTTGATAAGTCCAATAAGGGGTCTTAGTGCACCCACACTGGCCCTTTTCGGATAAGCTAATGCACCTCTGATCTAAACTGTAAGTGTTAAGCCTGTTAAATATTTTGTAAATAAATAAAGTTGTTTCGGTGATGAAGAATATGATTATTATAATGATGATGACTGACTTGCTACGAACAGAATTATAAACTTTATTTATATAGAACCCACCTTGGTTACAATGGGCTTCACAAAAGCATCCCAAACAGTTAAACCTCAAAAAAAAAGTTAAAAACAAACAAAAGACGATAATGAATGGTAAATCTAGAGCAAGAACACAAACATTAAAGGCAAAAGCAGAGCATTCAGATGGGAATTTTTCAATATGTTCTGGCGAAGGTCAGTCAACCAAGGAGTTACCTCTTTGAAGCCTGTAAATAAATAGTGAATTTTGCAATATGCAGAGTGTGCCTTATATATAGGCCAATGCTGTAAACTTTAAAACTACCCGCAGCTGTCAGAACTGTAGGCTAATGGAGCTTGCAGAGATCTTATGAATCTTCTCACCCGTCTAATTTCCCCATTTGGAAACCATTTATTTCCAGGTCAGTAGAAATATTCTGATTTGGGCAATGGCAAACAAAAGAATCCATTGAAAGACGAAGAGAAATTTTTCTGACCCAAATCAAGACAACGCTATAAAAAATTGTGACGCCATTGCGGAAGTAAGAGAGCGGGCTACTGTACCTTCAACCCTTTGAAATGCAGTTTGGCTACAGTTGCATTCCTTTTTGTTGCCAACAGAGGTCGCTCTAAATCCATAATGCATGTAAAAATGTTGGCACATGAACACAACAAAACTAAAATTAGGTTGCGGGAACAATAATCTGCTTTTGCCATGTATAAACACATTTATCTTTTTTTGTTTCACGTTGAACTGTTTCCATATTGACATTGTTATTATTCATAACAACAGTACTGAGATTACCGTTTTTGGAGACTAGACTAGCGTTAAAGGATATATTTAAACTTGCAGATTTTAAACGTGAAGAATTTGCATTTGGGTTTTGGTTGAGGTTAGAATGCGTGTTAGCCAATGACGTAAAAAAAAAAACACTTGACGCTGCTCGTCTCTGGATTAGTGTGAGCGCGTGGATTCCCTAGCAAGACGGCCTGGACTTCATTAATTAGACAGGAACGTTCTGAGATTATAAAACCGCCCGTACCGTGCCGTCGGCTGTGTGCGGGCAAAACACAGCACACCGCTGTGACCTGATATCTTCAATGGGTCATTCCCCAAGGCTCATCAGCGGAAACCACCCGCAATTTGTTTAAAGAGGGGAACAAAGCTGGTAATTCAATTAAAAGATTTCATTGATAAATATGTTTTATTTCGATAATTAAAGAAAAGGGTTTATTCATTGATCTGTTGAACAGAGTGCATATAAATCATTATACAGCCTCACTCTTAAAATATCAACGAACAGCCTGGGATAGGCTTTCTCAATTCCATCCACTGTACGATCTCCATATGTTGCTATTTTATCTTCAGTTGGCTGTTTACACCTGTTATTTGATGAACAAGCATCCTTGCCAATTTTTGTTTGTCAAACGCGTGCAGTTGTAACGTATGTGATAATAGGGATACAGATATGCAGGCACTCCTACTGCTGTAAGAGGACACGCTGGTGAGATTACTCCACTGGCTGTCCGGTGCTCGCTACCTCACAGACTATTCCGCGTGCAGGTGTGAACATACCAGGGCTACTGCTCGCGAAGCACCTATAGTCTAGAGCAGTGGTCTCCAACCCTGGTCCTGGAGAGCTACAGGGTCTGCTGCGTAGTTCATGAATCGATTAGAGCAATGTTACACAGTTAACTCAACTCACCTAGTGTCTTGGGTCTCAATTGGGTGCTGATTTTAAGGTGAAAACAAAAACCAGCAGACCCTGTAGCTCTCCAGGACCCGGTCGGAGACCACTGGTCTAGAGACAGAAACGGGCGAAGGCGACTAGGATTAAAACCGTAGCCTGGTCAACAGAAGTTAACAAGAAATTAAGTGTTTACACTGGGTCTATTAAACATTTGGCTTGAAACAGGACCTGTGGGGATTCAGTTCGTAACATTTATTTAAAAATACGCGCAGAAATGCAAACAGGACTCTACCGTATTGGGTAACTTATAAAATGTGACGGTTAGACTCCGCCTGACCTCGAACGCCACGATCATCGCAGGTTCCCGAAGGGTGGGAGGGAGCCAAGCTGACCCATGCGGATATCAGAGGCACGAGGAAGGAACGTTTTAGCACTGTCGTGTTGCCCCGGCAACAGTGTTCTAAATATGGCCGAACTCCATGAATAAGTCGCACAGCAACGACAGCAAACGGCAAAAGGTTATGTAGCAGGCTGCTGCCGAGCGTGACTACACCGGGTGACGTCCATTGAGAATAACGCAGACGGGTCTTCCAGGCATCTTCGGTGACTAAAAACCCAAAGATTTTTTTCACACTTCACTCTGAAAGCGTACGAGTCCGACTTGGCACCGTTTTCACATTACGGGATACAGTCAGAAGGACAGCCGTCAGGACCGCGTCGCTAAGAAATCTACCCTCTCAACGTCGTAAATTGTATTCAACCTTCACTTAACCGGGGCAAGCGAGCCCCGGGGGGCACGTGTCTTTGGACTGTGGGAGGAAAGCAGAGTAGCCTACCTGGAAGAGACCCCCACACAAACACAGGGAGAACACGGGAGACTCCACACAGAAAGGAGTCCAGCCGGGCTGGGACTCACACCCAGGACCTCCTTTGTTACCAGGCAACAGTGCCGTGCCGCCGGGCCTTCAAGTAGTCATTGTCACTGGATTTGATCTACATTTCAGTGCAATATATATTTAAAAAATACATCCCTGTTGTACTGGGGAAAGTAAAATATGCTTGCTGATGTGCTATCCTTGTAGCAACATTACTCAATGGGTAGGGAATAAAACAGAAAAAAAAATAAGTATCTGGGAGTCATAGCAGTAAATATGCCCTGCGATAGGTTGGCAACCTGTCCAGCGTGTGTAGTCCTGCCTCTCACCCAATGCATGCTGGGATAGGCTCAAGCCACCCTCAGAACCCTGACCAGGAATAAGCGGGTAAGAGAATGGAATATTGGATAGATGGATGGAATAAAGAAAATGTCCTACCATATTTATTTTTTATTTTTTTGTTGGGGGGGTTTGTAAATGTGACAAACACAGAGTCACATAAACGTCTAATGGATGTGTCCAAAAAGTACAGCCAAACCCATAAAACTCAGCACTTTTCCCAAAGGGTCATTGTGAGTGTTTAGGTACACTTTGGGTAAAAAACTAATGAGTCCATTGTAGTGGTGTTGTGAGCAACTGAGGCACATAAATGTTCTCATTTAGTATGTTTATCGCTGCGGGCCCAGTTAGAAGAACAATTTCCTTCAATTTGTCTGTGTACCTCCGAACTTACAAAGAATACAGAGAAGGCAGACAGAACAGGCTGGACATATATGGTTGTGGCTGATGATGTACTCCTGGTATTGAGTTATTATGCCCGTGTATGTGTGTGTGTGTGTGTGTGTGTGTGTGTGTGTGCATGAATGTGTGCATGAATGTGTGCATGCATATATGTGTGTGTGTGTGTGAGTGTGCATATATGCCTGTGTGTGTGCATATATATGTGTATCTCTGTGTTCAAATGCTGAACCCTGGGGGGGGGGGGGGGGGTTGCGATCTCGGAGGGCATCTATCTATAAAAAATTGCCACCAAAATGGCAGTGGGTGGATGGGTAGGATGCAGCTCACATTTAGTCATTTTACTGGGTCTCTCTGACCGTCATCAGTCCCAGCAGCACTGAGCTGAACATCGTAAACAGCCAATCATCTCCCAGTCCCCTCCCACGTCCTGTCCTGTCACTCACAGTCCCCTCCCACGTCCTATCAGGGCACTCCGTAGATCAGCCCCCCCCCCCCCCCAGGACTGTGAAGTAGACTAATTCCATTAAAGGTGGTGAAGGCAGTCCCTCTAAACCCCGGCTGATCCACTTTTAATGGGGGAGAACCGCCTGTGAAAATGTCACCAAGCCCTCTCGGATGACAGCCTCGATGGACGCTAATTATCTGCGGTACATGGGAACTGACCCTGTGACCAGTATCTGCGGCTAAATGGATTTAAAAATCTCGTCCTAAACGAGGTCACATGCCCTCTTTTCCTGGAAGGTTCCCAGCTTTGTTCCCGACTTCCTCCTACAGCCGTCCAGTCTAGACTAGGGGCCAGCCATTTCCCTTTTTGACCTTCCTCCCAAAAAAAAAATGACAGTGAGCTTGGACCACTATCCTCTACTGCTGCACACATTCAGACCTGAAGACACACCCTCCAGCCCCTAACCTCACATACATTTTTTTTTTTTAATGCCTTTTTTGACAGTGTACACCCCCCACACGCCAGAGCCCACACATATGCGCTCTGTGCACACATCACCCCGCTGCCGCCCCTCAGGCACCAAGGTGATAGTGTTTGCCGGCAGTCACGCGCCGCTCACGCACCCGATTCCGAGTCGCGCCCGTAATATATTTACTGTATGAGCGCGCCCGCCAGAGGTGCGGGATGTCGCAGCGGTCACGGGGTCATGCTGCATTCCAATAATGAGCGGTGAGGTGTTAACTCGGGCAGCTGAGAGGTTCCTCCGCAATCTCCTTTGTTGTTTATGTTTGGTAAATGGTAAATGGACTGCATTTCAGCTAAATATTCCAGATGCGACTGACAAAAAGAAAATAACCGAAGTTGGCGAATAATTTGTTTACCCAATTAACATAAATGAGTAATACACCCCCCCCCCCCCCCAAAAAAAGAAAAAAAACTCGGCTTCACTGTCTAGTCCCATCCCTGTTTAATTTATTTGAACCGAGGATGTTTAAATGGCGAATAAACGTTTAATGTAAAATACATAACAATTCCATATTAACGCAGAGACAACAGGTGTAGCCTACCTGGTATACGTGATGTAAACTGCCCACTGACTGACCCACGTGGCTGAAAGCTCCCCTGAACGAACAGCGCTGTGGCAGAAATGTTGTCGAACCCTTAACAGATTTTGCACGAAGCCGTTAAATGTGTTGATCCATTAAAGACGGGCATTTCAACCCCGCGCAACTTAATTAAACAACGGGCCCTGATTGGAAGCCGAACTGACAGCCTGTCAATTCAAACGAATTAGGATTTATCAAAGGTGGTCCCTGGCGCGAGGGGGGGACCGAGGAAAAAAGAAAATTCACTTTGATTGGTTTGGAAACTTTGGCGACACCTCCACCAACACCCACCACCCCACCCCTTCGCCTCTCACCCGAAGTTTGGAAGTGCACTGAGCAAGAAAAGCGTCACACTTGTCGGAGTCGGCGAAGATTTAATTCAGGAAAGTCAAGAGCGAAGCGTGCGGCCCGGTCAAGAATGGAAGAATTGGCGAGGGAGAGCATCAGCTTGCTGGCCAAGCCTGCGCTGGACACAGACGGGCCGAGGCTAGGTTCCTTCGGAGCGATATTCATTATGCTGAAATCTGCGCTGGGCGCGGGACTGCTAAACTTTCCGTGGGCTTTCGAGAAGGCGGGGGGCGTGAACACAGCTGTCGCAGTGGAAATGGTGAGTTATCAATCGGTATTTGATCAAACACATTTACAACTCAGATAAGCAGTCCAGCTTTAGAGAGTAGGCTACCCAATTATTTTTACGTGTCATTTGACGCGGCTGACTTTTAAAATAAATGAAGGTGCCAGGTGGAGTAGCGAACCGATTTATGTTCCCAAACGTTTGTTCCACAATGAGATTTATGTGTGCACTCACTGATTAATGATACAGATTTGCTCTACCAATCGGCTGGCATATTTCCATTTCCTGCCGCTTTTTAATTACAGGAATTAGCATAACTACTTTTATTCTGTTGTCATGGATACAACCACAGATGATACGGACTGTATAGGCACCTTCCTGTAAAATGCCTTCAGATTGATGTTTCAGCATCTTTAAATTCTTCTTTTCAGTCCGTGTCACGCAGGTGACATTTCAGTCACGATTAGTTCATTGTCATGTGAGGACAGCTTAATTAACTTGTGGGCTGAAGGTAAGGAATTTACTGTTGTAATACCGACACGTCGCCGTGACGATGTCAGGCCGACTGCAGCATCCGTCGG